>NW_021318952.1:97033-112523 GCF_001605985.2 Dendrobium catenatum | reverse complement strand
CGTTACGTATGTACGAACAGTTCGTACTAAAGTACGATACATTTTTAATACTACTTAAAATACCGTGATTTAGTGCATGAATCCGTCCTAATAAAAAATTTGAACATCGTTACTGTACGAACCGATCGATCCATAGATAAGGACAAGATGATCGTCCGGTATATCGTCCCTGATGATTCTTTCTTTATTTTTTTTTTGTCTCACATCGTACTGTACGATAGTAAATCGTACCAATTAATACCGATGAAGATAGGACGCTAGACTTCTCGATCGTCCAGACCCAATCGTTCCTGTACGAATAGTATCGGGTGAATCGTATACGATACGATTTATTCGTATAGTTCTCGATATATTATTTTTTTGTACTGTTCGTTTACATTAGCGTACCAGGAACGACGGCTGGTTTATGTAAGTATCGGTACTGTACGATTTTTGAATCGGTACTGTGACGAACATTTTAACGGGCTACTTTGAATCAGAGGATTTTTGGAGCGGCTTTTTGAGTATCAATCAAGTTCTTTTTAGTAAGATTTACAGAGGGCTAACTACAGTGAGTGAACGTGGTTAGAAGGATTTTTAGGAGAAAACTCTTGTTAGGAGAGGAATCTTGAGTGGTTTGAGAGAGGAAGGAGGAGGTGAGCGTTGTGAGGGAAAGGTGGAGGGGAGATCACACAGTTTGCTCCAAGCTGCTGCAATCTGCTCCTCTGTGCCAGAGAAGGAATTGAGGAAGGACTCCAAGGGAAGCGTCGTTACATCGGGTACCTCAGGTTCTCTGCCTTTCAAGAGGGAGAAAAACGGAGAATTCTCTGCCGTCGCCAGGATTGGCGGAGAAATAGAGTTTTGGTATCTTCGACCCACGCCGGTGTGGTGAAAGGAGTTTTTTGACAGGTATCTCCGCTAGCGAGTGGCAAAAGTGAGAACTATTGTTAGTGAAAAATCCCGGAGTGGGAGGATCCGGGAATGGAGTGTAGGTCATATTTGACCGAACCACCTATAAAATTCTTGGAGTGTGTTTCTTTCCTTATCGTTTTACTTTTTTTGCTTGTATTTTTAAATTTGTTCATATCTATTGCATGGAAATTTTGTTGAAGAAAAAATGCTATAAATTTCTTGTTTTAAAAGTATTCAAAAAAACAACAAAAAAAATTAGGCACTTGTTAGGGTTAATTTAATTATTTTTTAAAAGACTTTTATAATTACCCCCCTCTTATCGTTTTTAGTTAATTATCAAGTTGTTTCGGCAGCTCTTAAAAAAAACATACTTATTACAACAATTTTGGTTGAATTGCATTTTGCTGTTAGTTTTTTTGTTGATCCACATTGGCCATCTGGGCTCTATCTGGGAAAATTTGGCAAGTTTTAGCCTGGTTAGAACTTTAACTTGGGAATCCATTTTTGCAAACTATTGTCATGGTTTTTTCGCTTCCTTTACATATTTGTCTCACCAACCCATTGCTTGCAATGTCGAAACGCATCACCTACTTGATCTACCCTAGATTTTGATATTTGAACATTCCTACAAAGATAGCATTTTGACCTCACACTGTGCTTTGCCGTTTCATCAACTCCTCTCTAGTTCATGATTCCGCTCTACGCATCTTCATTTTGCCATCCCATCACTCCATTATGAACCTTACCACAGGACTCCGCTGCGAACCTCACATAACCCTGAAAAACTCTCGCAAAGCTGCATTCACTCAGGCTAAACCACGTTCTCTTATGTCTTTTCGTCATATATCACACCTCATTCAACCAACAGGTGTAGGGTTATTACTCCTTGATTTACGGTTCTTCTTTTTGCCCAATAATGATTTGGTTCCAGTAATTCATTCAAGGATTTTTTATTACAAGAAGGGTTCACTACTAAAAGCATAACCGGCTCCACAAAATCAACAACTGCATTGAAGTTAATGAGGTGGTAACAAAAAATTCTCCCTAGCACATCTAAGGTCGTTAAGTGTGAAGGAAAAATCCTAAGCTTAAAAGAAAAAAAAAAAACAAGATTAAACTAGAATAGATGCAATGAAGGGCTTTTTCACCACTTGCACGTTCTAAATTTTAGGAAATGAAGAATGGTAACCCAAAAGGAAAATAAAAAATTGGCATTAAACTAGGATGGATCGGCCTAACGAAGGCCATTATTCACCCAACACAGCAATTTTTCTTAAAGAAAGAAATAATTCTTTCTAACTACAAGAAATGAAAAACTCAAAATTAAAAACTAAGAGTGCCACGAAGGGCATGTTCCATCAGCTAGACATGTCTATCAAAAGGAAGAATTTCAAAAACAAAAGGTAAAAAAGAAACTAGATTAAATTGGGATGGTTGCCACGAAGGCATTGTATACCCCTTAGAACGCTAATCTTATGGAAAGGTAGAATTACTAACCTAAAGAAAAAAAATAGGATTAAAATAAGATGGTGCCACGAAGGTTTATCACCAATTGAAGATTTAAATCGTTAGGAAGGAAGGAATAGTAACTAAGAGAAAATAGATCTCAACTAAGATGGTATTCACGATAGGTGCAACTTTTACTAGCCACATATAAGTTTTTTAAAGGAGGAAATGATAAAATGTCTAACCTTAAAGGGAAGATATTAAAATTGTATTTAAACTAGGATGTATAACGATACATTTTTTACGCACTTACTAGATTGTCTAATCTTGAAGATAAGGAAATATCATAGCCTAAAGGAAAAGAAAAATTGGAATTATTTAAACAAGGCTGGGTGCCATGAAGGGCATTCATTATACACGACTAGCACGTCTAATAATAAGAAACGAAAAAAACTGAATTAAACTAGTATATTTCTACGAAGGCCATTATACATGACTAGCACGTTTAATCCTACGAGAAGAAAGAATCCTAAACTAAAGAAAAAGAATATTGGATTAAACTAGGCTGATGCCACAAAGGGTATTGTCCACCAATAGCATGTCTATGCCTAAGGAAAGAAAGAATCCTAACCTCAAGGAAAAGATAATTGGATTAAAACTATGATGGTGCCACGAAGGGCGTTATTTCCCACTAGCACCATTAATCCTAAGGAAAAGAAAAATCTTAACCTAAAGAAAAAAATTTGAATTAAACTAAGATAATGCCACGAAGCATGTTATCCACCCCCTAGCTCGTCTAATGCTAAGCATAGTAAGAATCCTAACCTAGAGCAAAACAAAATTAGATTAAACTAGGAAGGTGCCATGAAGGGCATTATCCATCATTAACTTTTCAAATCCTAAGGAAAGGAAGATTCCAAACCTAAATGAAAAGTTAGTTGTGGATAATGCCTAACCTATAAAATAGGATAGTGCTAAAAAGGACTTTATCTGCCTAAAAGAAAATTTAAGGACTTAATCATAAGAAAATGAAATATCCTGACCTAAAGGAAAATTAAACTGGATTAAAGTTTGGATGTTGCCAAAAAGGCCGTTATCCACCACTAGTACGTATAATTCTATGGAAAGAAAAATACTAATCAAAAGGAAAAGAAAATTGGACTAAATTAGGATGGTGCGACGAAGGGTGTTATCAACCAATAGCACGTTAAATCCTAAAGAAATGAAGAATCATAACCTAAAGTATAGAAAAAATAAATAAACGAGAATGGTGCCACGAGAGCATCATCTACCACTAGCACATCTAATCCTATGGAAAGAAAAAATCCTAACCTAAAGGAAAAGAATATTAGTTTTAAACTTGGATGGTGCTACGAAAGGCGTTATCCACTAGTAGCACATCTAATCCTTAGAAAAGGAAGAACCCTAACCTAAAGAAGAAGAAAACTTGACTAAAACAAGGTTGGTGCCACTAAGGGCGTTATCTACATACATATCTAACCCTAAGGAATGGAAAAACCCTAGAGGAAAACAAAATTTGATCAAACTATGATATTGCCTCGAATTCTAACCTAAAGGAAAAGAAAATTGGATTAAACTATGATGGTGTCACGAAAGGCGTTTCCACCACGAAAGGCGTTTCCACCAGCATGTCTAATTCCAAGAAAAGCAATCATTCTAACCTAAAGGAAAAGAAAATTGGATTAAACTATGATGGTGCCACGAAAGACGTTTCCACCACAAGCATAATGTCTAAACTTATGAAAAAGGAAAATCCTAACCAAATGGAAAAGAAAATTGGATTAAAGTAGGATAGTGTCACAAAGGGTGTTATCCACAACTAGCACAACTAATCCTAAAGAATAGAAGAATCCCAACTTAAAAGAAAAAAAAACTAGATTAAACTAAAATAGTGCCAGAAAGGGCAGTTTTCTTCCACTAGCATATCTAATCCTAAGGCAAAAAAGTATTTTAACCTAAATGAAAAGAAAACTTAGTTAAAATAGTATGGTGCCACATAGGACATTATACATGAATAGATTATCTAATCCTACGGAAAGGATGAATCCTAACCTAAATAAAAATTAGATTAAAGTGAGATAGTGCCACGAAGGGCATTGTCAACCACTAGCACGTCTAATCCTAAGAAAATAAAGAATCTGAACCAAAAGGAAAAGAAAATTAGATTAAACTAGGATTGTGCCACGAAGGGCGTTGCCCACCACTAACTTAAGGAAAGAAAAAATCTTAATCTAATGAAAATGAATATTGGATTAAAACAAGAATGATGCCACCAAGGGCATTATCCATCCCTAGCACTTTTAATCATACAAAAAGATAAAATCCTAATCAAAGTAAAAAAAAAAAAGGATTAAACTAGGATGATGTCACAAAGGGTATTATCCACCACTACCATGTCTAATCCTGTGAAAAAGATGAATCTTAATCTAATGGAAACGAAAATGGAATAAACTAGGATAGTGCTATGAACGATATTATCCACCACTAACACATTATATCCTTAAAAAAATGAAGAATCCTAATGTAAAGGAAATATAAACTGGCTTAAAACTAGAATGGAGTCACAAAGAGCGTTATGCAACAGAAGTACGTCTAATTTTAAAAAAGGAAAACAATAATCTAAAGAAAACAAAAATTGGATTAAAGTAGGATAGTGCGACGAAGGGCTTTATTCACTACTAGCACGTCATATCCTAAGGAAAGGAAGAATCTTAACCTAAATGAAATGAATATTTGGTTAAATTATGATGAGGCCACGATGGGCATTATCTACCACTAGCATGTTTAATCTTAAGGAAAGGAAGAATCCTAACAAAAAGGAAAATAAATTGGAATAAACTATGATGGTTTCACGAAGGGCGTTATCCACCACTTGCACATCTAATTCTTAGGAAAGGAAGAATGCTAACCAAAAGTAAAAAAAAATTGGATTAAACTAAGTTGGTGCCATTATGAGAGTTATTCACCACTATCACGTCAAATTTTAAGGAATGAAACAATGCTAACCTAAAGGAAATGAAAATTAAATTAAAACTAGGATGGTTCCACGATGGGTATGTTCCACCACAAGCACATCTAATCTTAAGGAAATGAAGAATCCAATTCTAAAGTAAAAAAAAAAAAACTAGATTAAATTAGGATGGTGCAACGAAGGGTGTTGTCCACCCTTAGATCGTCTACTCCTATGGAAAGGTAGAGTCCTAATCCACATAAAAGAAAATTGGATTAAAGTAAAATGGTGCCACGAAGGGCGTTACGCTCGATTTAAACATCTTAATCTTAGGAAAGGAAAAATGTTAACCTAAAGGAAAAGAAAAATATATAAAACTATGATGGTACCACAAATGTCATTATCCCCCACTAGCACCTTTAATCCTAAGGAAAAGAAAAATCCTAACCTAAAGAAAAAAAATTGGATTAAACTAGGATAGTGCCACGAAGCGCGTTATCCACATCTATCTCATCTAATCAAAAGAAAAAGTAAGAATCTTAACCTAGAGAAAAAGAAAATTTGATTAAACTAGAATGGTGTCACAAAGGGTATTGTTTACCACTAATATGTCAAATCCTAAGGAAATGAATGAATCCTAACCTAAATGAAATGAAAACTACATTAAAGTAGTATGGTGTCACGAAGGGCATTGCACACGACTAGCATTTGTAATCCTACGGTAAGAAAGAATCTAAACATAAAGGAAAAGAAAAATGAATTAAATTATGATGGTACCACAAAGGGCATTATCAACAACTAGCATGTTTAGTCCTAAGGAAATGAATAATCCTAACCTAAAGAAAACAAAATTGGATTAAACTAGAAATGTGTCACAAAGGGCATTATCTAACACTTGCATGTATAATCCCATGGAAAGAAAAAATTATAACATGGAAAGAAAAAATTATAACCTAATGGAAAAGAAGCTAAATTAAAATAAGGATTGTGCCACAAAGGGCATTATCCACCACTAACTCTTTTAATCTTAAGGAAAGGTAAACTCCAAAAGTATAGGAATATAAAACTAGATTAAACTAAGATGGTGCCACGAAGTACGTTATCCAACACTAGCATGTTTAATCCTACCGACAAGAAAAATCCTAAGAAAAACGAAAAGAAAACATTCTTAAACTATGATTGTGCCATGAATAGCGCTATCCACCACTAGCACGTCATATACTAATGAAATGAAGAATACTAAAATAAAGAAAATGAAAATTGAATTAAACTAAGATGGTGTAACGAAGGGTGTTGTCTACTATTAGCGTGTCTGATCCTAAGGAAAGAAAAGTTCCTAACCGAAAGTAAAAGAAAACGGGATTAAACTAGGATGGTGCCACAAATGGTGTTATCCATAACTTGCACGTCTGATCCTTAATAAAGGAAAAATGCTAATCTAAAGGAAAAGTAAATTGGATTAAACTTGGATGGTGCAACGAAAGGTGTTATTCACCACAAGTTCGTCTAATTCTATGGAAAGAAAGAATGTTAACTTAAAGGAAAAGAAAATTGGATTAAAGATGATGGTGTCATGAAAGACGTGTTCCACCACTAGTATGTCTAATCCTGAGAAAATGAAGAATACTAACCTAAAGGATAAAAAATGGATTAAATTAGGATGGTGCCATAAAAGGTATTATCCACCCCTAACTCGTCTAATCTTACAATATTATCCAAGCCCCAAACAAATCACACTTTATGCAGACCAAGTCATAGCAACATCCTCAGGTCTACCATAAGAAATGCTCGGGTCTACCATAATAAATGCTCGGGTCTACCATCGGCTGTGAAATGCTCGGGTCTACCATCCAGAGCGTTGGAAACGCTCGATTGAATTAGTAATCGCTGGGATGTGAAACATAAGTTGGAAAGTACGAAAATCATGTTTAATGTAATTTACTCGGCTCAAATATTGAAACCGAAAAATAATGAATATTTTTCATGGATTATGTAATGATCCAATATTGATACCCCTATAGTCCTTTCACTGAGACATTCATTTTGATTATAATGTTATGAAGAAATGCTCGGGTCTAATCCTATGGAAAAGAAGAATCCTAACCTAAAGGAAATGAAACTGGATTAAAATAACGATGATGCTACAAAGGATGTTATCCACGAGAAGCACTTTTAATCGTAATCAAAGGTAAAAGCCTAATCTATCGGAAAAGAAAATTGGATTAAACTAGGTTGGCGCCACCAATTCCGTTATCCACCACTAGCACGTCTAATCCTACGGAAATAATAAATCCTAACTAGAAGGAAAAGAAAACGTGATCAAATTAGGATGGTGCTACGAAGGGTGTTATCCACCACTACCACGTCATATCATAAGGAAATAAATAATCCTAAAACAAAGGAAATGAAAACTGGATTAAACTAAGATGGTGTCATGAAGGGTGTTGTCTACTACTAGCATGTATAATCCTAGGGAAAGAAAAAATTCTGACCTAAACAAAAAAAAATTGGAATAGACTAGGATGGTTCCCACCCCTAGCATGTCTAACCCTACGGAAAGGAAGAATCTTAACATTAAGGAAAATATTGGATTAAACTAGGATGGTGCCACGAAGGGCATTATCCACCACTAGCACATCTAATCCTAAGGAACGGAAGAATCCTGGCATAAATGAAAAGAATTTTTTTTTAAACTAACATGGTGCCACAAATGGCATTGTACACGATTAGCACGTCTAATCCTACAAAAAAGAAAAATCCTAACCTAAAGAAAAATAATATATGCTTAAATTAGGATGGTGATATCAAGGGCATTGTCGAATACTAGCGCGTCTAATTTAAAGAAAATGAAGAATCGTACCAACTGTTTGAAATAGTGCAATATGAGGCTCGCCTTGAGGCCCGCCTTTGCGCAATTCTATTGAAAAATGAGTCGAGGCTTATACCTTGAGTTTTTTTATGGGGCTATATATATATATATATATATGTGTGTGTGTGTGTGTGTGTGTGTGTGTGTGTGTGTGTGTGTGTGTGTGTGTATTTTTTATTTTATTTATTAAAACTTACATAGATCTTAAAATAAATCACCGAACAAATCATACTTTATGCACCCCAAGTCATAGCAACTTGTTCTCAAATGCCTCAACCTCGAGCCCATCGCGTTCGCCATAGCCACCACCGTGATAACTGTCGTCAAGAATCACTTGAAAGACGCACACTACCACCACCTCTAAAAATTTTTGAGTATCAATTTCATCACTATGTTATGTAAAAATATTTATGCAAGTGGAAGATGCTTGAAATAAATGAAAAAGAAACATATTGGGAGGCATTTGACTCAACAGGATGACACAGGAGAGATACATTTGTGATAATGATGACTCAAATAAAGATCACCTCAACGATGATAATATAGATGATTTTCTAGTTGTTACTAACTTTTCAATATTTTTTAGAAATTAAATGTTATTGAATGTAATGTTATATGATATTTTTTATATAGTTTCTTTATTTAAAAATTTTTTGCTCATGAAATATTTGTATTTCAGTTATATTGCTTGCCATTTATCAATAGCCACTTTACGTCATATGCAATTTTTTGTTTCATGTTTCATTGTGTTACTTCATAGTTCAATAGAAAGATAATATATATTATTGTGTTAGTTCATTTATTTTTTCATATATCATTGTTTTACATCATATATCAATAGCCACGAAAGGTGTTGTACTTGACAAATAGGTCTAATCCTACGGAAAGGAAGAATCTTAACCTATAGGAAAAGAAAACTGGACTAAACTAGGATGGTTCCATAAAGGGCGGTATCCGTCACTCGAACGTTTAATCCAAAGAAAAGGAAGAATCCTATCCTAAATGATAAGAAGCTAGATTAAAATTAAGATCGTTCCACGAAGGGCGTTTTCAACGACTAGCACTTTTAATCCTATGGAAAGATAAAATCCTAACCTAAAATAATAAAAAACTGGAATAAACTAGGATGGTGCCTTGTAGGGCATTATCGACCGCTTGCACATATAATCATATGGAAAGGAAAAATCCTAATAAAAAGAAAAAGAAAACTTAAATAAACTAGGATGGTGCCACAAAGGGCGCTATTCACCACTAGCAAGTCATATCCTAAGGAAAGAAAAAAATTCAAACCAATAAGAAATGAAAATTAGATTAAACTCAGGATGGTGCCACGAAGGGTTTTGTCCTCTACTAGCGCGTCAAATCCAAAGGAAAGGAAGAATCCGAAACTGAAGGAAAAGAAAACAGGATTAAACCGTATTGGTGCCACAAATAGCGTTATCCACCACTTGCACATCTAATCCTAAGAAAAGAAAGAGTGCTACCCTAATGGAAAAAAAAAACATATTAAACTAGATGAAATGAAAACTGGATTAAACTAGTATTGTTCCACGAAGAGCGTTATACACAACTAGCATGTCTAATCCTATAAAAAGGAAAAATTCTAACCTAAGAGAAAAGAATATTGGATTAAACTAGGATGGTGCCACGAATGGCATTGTCCACCACTAGCACGTTTAATCCTAAGAAAAAAAAGACTCTAACACGTCTAATCTTACGAAAAGGAAGAATCCTAACTTAAATAAAGAAAAAATTGGATTAAGCTAAGATGGCGTCAAAAAGGACGTTATCCACCACTAGCATGTCTAATCCTAAGGAACATAAGAATCACAACCTAAATGAAATGAAAACTGGATTAAACTAGTATTGTTCCACGAAGAGCGTTATACACAACTAGCATGTCTAATCCTATAAAAAGAAAAAATTCTAACCTAAGAGAAAAGAATATTGGATTAAACTAGGATGGTGCCACGAATGACATTGTCCACCACTAGCATGTTTAATCCTAAGAAAAAAAAAAGACTCCTAACCTAAAAGAAAAGATAATTGGATTAAAACTAGGATGGTGTCATGAAGAGCGTTATCCACCCCTAGCACTTTTAATCTTAAAGAAAGGAAAAATCCTAACCTAAAAAAAAATATTGTATTATAAAAATGAAGAATCCTAACTTAAAAGAAAGAGAGAACTAAATTAAACTAGTATGGTGTCAGGAATGACATTGTCAACCACTAGATCTAATCCTTAGGAAAGGAAGAGTTGTAACCTAAATAAAAAGAAAACTAAATTAAACTAATATTGTGCCACAAAGGATATTGTGCACCACTAGAACGTCTAATCCTACGGAAAGGAAGAATTCTAATAGAAAGGAAAAAAATTGGGTTAAACTAGGATGGTGCCACGAAATGCATTATCCACCAATAGCACGTCTAATCAAAAGAAAAGGGAAAACCCCAACTTAAAGGAAAAGAAAGTGGATTAAACTAGGATTATGCAACGAAAGGCATTATCCACCACTCGCTCATCTAATCTTAAAGAACGAAAAAATCCTAACTAATAAAAGAGAAAACTAAATTAAAACTAGGATGGTGCCATGAATGATATTATCCATCATGAACACTTTTAATCGTAAGGAAGGGTAAAACCATAACCAAAGTAAAAAAAAAAAGATTAAATTATGATGGTACCATGAAGGGCATTGTCTACCACTACCACGTCTAATCCTAAAGTAAGGAAGAATCCTAACCTAAAAAAAAAATTGGACCACTCGCTCATCTAATCTTAAAGAACGAAAAAATCCTAACTAATAAAAGAGAAAACTAAATTAAAATTAGGATGGTGCCATGAATGACATTATTCATCATGAACACTTTTAATCCTAAGGAAAGGTAAAACCTAAAAAAAAATAGATTAAATTATGATGGTATCACGAATGGCATTGTCAACCACTAGTACGTCTAATCCTAAAGAAAGGAAGAATCCTAACCTAAAAAAAAAATTGGATTAAACTAGAATGGTGCAATGAAGGGCACATTATTCACCACTCGCATGACTAATCCTTAGGAAAAGAAGAATGTTAACCAACAGGAAATAAAAACTGGATTAAACTAGGATGGTTCCACAAAGAATGTTATTCACCACTACTACGCCAAATTCTAAGGAAAGAAATAATTCTAACCTAAAGAAAAAGAAAACTAAATTAAAACTAAGGTGGTGCCATGAAGAGCATGGTCCACCACTAGCACGTCTAATAAAAAGGAAGAATCCTAACCTAAAGTAAAAAAAAAAAACTAGATTAAAATAGGATGATGCCACAAAGGGCATTGTACACCCCTAGAACGTCTAATCATATGGAAAGGTAGAATATTAACCTAAAGAAAATAAAATTGGATTACACTATGATTGTTCCACGAAGGGCGTTATCCACCATTTAAACATTTAATCATTAGGATATGAAGAGTCTTATCCTAAAAGAAAAAAAAAACTGGATTAAAGTAGGATGGTGCCACAAAGGGCATTATCCACCACTGGCACATATAATTCTAAGGAAAGATAAAATGCTAACCTAAAGGGAAAAAAATATATTAAAACTAGGATGGTGATACGAAGGTTTTTAGGCACCCCTAGCACGTCTAATCCTCAGGTAAGGAATATCATAACAAAAAGAAAAAAAAATTGGATTAAACTTGGATGGTGCCACGAATGACATTATTCACCACTAGTAAGTCAAATACTATGGAACGGAAGAATTCTAACCTAATTAAAAATAAAATTATATTAAACTAGTATGGTTCAACGAATGGCGTTAAACACGACTAGCATGTCTAATCCTACAAAAAGAAAGAATCATAACCTAAAGGAAAAGAATATTCGATTAAACTAGGATGGTGCCACAAAGGGCATTATCCACCACTAGCACGTCTAATTATAATAAAATAAATAATCCTAACCTAAAGAAATAGATAACTGGATTAAATTTAGGATGGTGTCATGAAGGATGTTATTCCCCACTGGCACTTTTAATTCTAAGGAAAAGAAAAATCATAACCTAAAGAAAATAAAATGGATTAAACTAAGATAGTGCCACGGAGCGCATTATCCACCCCTAGCTCGTCTAATCCTAAAGAAAGTAAGATTCTTAACCTAAATGAAAGGAAAACTGGATAAAATTAGGAAGGTGCCATAAAGGGCATTGTCCTCCACAAACATGTCAAATCCTAAGAATATGAAGAATCCTAACCTAAATGAAAAAAAAACAATAAATTAAATTCAATTACTCTGTATTTATGTATAAAAGATATAGTGATGATTTTCCAAATTCATCTCCGATGTCGATTCAATCGGAATTGATAGAGTAAGATTCATTTGCAGCTCCATCGATTGGAATGCCCCCTCACAGGCATCACCCCAGCTGAAGAAAAGTCTTTACTTACACCAGTAAACTAAGGCAGTCAAGCACTAGCAATAGAAAGGAAAGAGCCACATTGCTTTTCCCTCATATGGTATCGCCTTAGGGCATTAAACGCCACTAGGATTTCAAAATCCTATGGAAAGGAAGAATCCTAACCCAAATGAAAAGAAAATTAGATTAAAATAGTATGGTGCGACAAAGGGCATTATCCACCACTACCGTATATAATTCTAAGGAAAGATAAAATGCTAACCTAAAGAGAAAAAAAGTTGTAATAAAACTAAGATGGTGCTTAGAAAGTTTTTAGGCATCACAAGCACGTCTAATCCTAAGGAAATGAAGAATCCTAACATGAAAGATAAGAAGCTAGATTAAAACTAAGATCGTTCCACGAAGGGCGTTATCCACCACTAGAACTTTAAATCCTAAGGAAAGAAAAAATCCTAACCTAAAAGAACCAAAAGCTGGATTAAACTAGGATGGTGAAAATTTTGAATCCTTCCCATGGGAATCTCACTAACGCTCTCTCACAAGAACATAAGTGTGGACACAAATTTTTAATATCAATTCTTCATCCCTATTAATAGCTTAAGGCCCTATATATAGGCCACAACATGAGAAAAATCAAAAAATTATAAAATTGCCCCTTGGGCTATAACACTCACATAAACTATCCTAGGGGTAAAACAAGAAATACATTAATTAAGAACTAAAATTCATAAAAATAAATCATAATTGAAGGTTTAAATTATAGCCGTCGATTTACGATGCCTCCTGTGATAGATGCGCCAAATCTTCATATCGATGTACGCATCATTCTCCCCAGGTGGGATAATACTTGACTTCGACGAGTAAGCATCACAACTGGTCATGTACAACTCTGGATTGTTATTTGGAAACAATAAACACAATGGCCTTTTTGCAACGATTCTCAAACAACCCTGATTGCCCACAAGGTCAACTTGCTCGTTGCACTTTAGCTCTTCAATTATAGATGTCACTTCCAGAGCTTCATCGACATTCTCCGTTATAGGAGTTTTAACTGGGTCAGGAGAAACCTTAGCTTCTGTAGGAGTTGTAATTGAGTCAAACAAGTCTCCCTCTGCATTATTTACAGTGTCACATTTCTCCTTGTCAACCAAATCATCTTCTTATTCATGTTCTTCCTTGATCACCTTAGGTTTCTCTTTGATTTGCATAGTGATTGGGAAATTGAAAGTTTCATTGTCCTCCATCCATTTGTTCACTCTATCCACTATTTCTCCATTTCTTAGTGCCCTTTTTCTATCCTTTGATGAAGGGGATCTTGAAGGTGTGTAAAGCAGTGACAGTCCTACCTCGCACTAGGTTATCGAGTCGTTCGATTATTTGATGGTGCAAGTCGGCTAAGTCCGCTTGATTCTCCTTGAGATGTTGACTAATGGCGCCCAGTTAACCTGCCACCCAGTCTAGAGTCCTTCCAAGTTGATCCGAGTCCATGCTCTGATACCAAACTTATATAGAACGGGTAGGAGGATTGAATTCTAAATGTCTTGAAGAGCAGATCGAGGGGTCTAAACATCAGTTTTTGACTCTTAGAAGTCTTGGACAGCAACTATGAACTTTAAGGCTAGCAAAACAGCAATAGGAGATTGCTATGATGGCTGAATATTAGCGTTGACACGTGGAAATTTCTTGACAGCTACTTCGGGTGTTTGGGAAAATCTTGGACAGCAGCTATAAGGTGCTGGGAGTATTCTGGACAGCAAGCTGCTGTCTTCAAAATGTGCAAGGCAGCAAAGAAAATACTTGGTTGGAATGTGGGCAGCAAACAAAGAGCTTCACGGGAAGAGAAGGGAGGCGTGAATGAGAACTTGGAAATTAGGGATTTAATTCCAATGGGAAAGTATGAGTTGGGAAGGACTTAAATGGGGTGGGGACATGGGATTTTCAGCCAAGAAGAATTCTCAGATTTGAAGAAAAAGGGAAGTTTGCTGGAGCAATTAGGAGAAGAGGGGGATGCGGGACCACATAAATTTAATGGATTTTAATTCCCCAAAATCAGTGAATTGATTTGGGGAATTAGGATAGGAATAAATGGGGAGAATGAAGGCTTCCTCTCTAGATTTTGGAAAGGGAATAAATGCCTGGGCAAAAAAATAACTTCCGGTTGGCAAGAGAGAAGACTTATTTTCCAAATAGGCTTAGTAATAAATTAGGAAATAAATCCTGATTATTCTTCCAGGGGATCGGCGGTTTTCTAAGCTAGGAAGGGTAAAACAGGAAATACATTAATTAAGAACTAAAATTCAGAAAAATAAATCATAATTAAAGGTTTAAATTATAGCTGTCGATTTACGACGCCTCCTGTGATAGATGCGTCAAATCTTCGTACCGATGTCCGCATCAAACTAGGATGGTGCCACAAAGGGCATTATCCACCAATAGTACTTATAATACTAAGGAACAGAGAAATCATAATTAAAATGTAAAGATAACTAGATTAAATTAGTATGGTTCCACGAAGGGAGTTGTACACGGCTAGCACGTCTAATCATACGAAAAAGAAGAATCCTAACCTAAAAGAAAATAATATTGGATTAATTTAGTATGGTGATACAAAGGGCATTGTCCATCATTAGTACGTCTAATCCTAAGAAAAACAAAATTTTAAATCTAAATGAAAAGAAAACTTGATTAAACTCGTATGGTTCCATGAATGGTGTTATACATGACTAATACGTCTAATTATATGAAAAAGAAGAATCCTAACATAAAGGAAAAAAATATTGGATTAAACTAGGATAATGCCACAAAGGGCATTGTCCACCACTCAATGTTTAAAATTGTGTATTCGGATATTGAGGCGTTTTTCATTCCTGAGGCGGGGCGTAAGCCTCAAGGCGTTTTGAGGCTTAAGCCTCA
>NW_021318952.1:90433-93684 GCF_001605985.2 Dendrobium catenatum | reverse complement strand
AGAGCAGAGAAAACACTCATTAGCCACAATGCTTAACGCATGTGCTTAACACTAAGAACTAGCATGCATAGTTTTATTTAGAAATAGCACCAACAAGCTATGCGGTGATATTCAAAGGTTTATCACTTTCCAAAAAATTGTTGCATGTACAGGATATTCATATGCGATGCTTAAAACAGAATGTTGGAACTCTCAATACATGAAATCAAATTATTTACGATAGGTGGAAACAATCGCATTGATTGCATTGAATCAATCTTTTAACAATCTAATAAAAGCAGCATTTGCACTAAACTATCATTTTGTCCTATAAAATCTAAGACATTCAATTTGTACAATAGATTTGTATACAATAAGGAAATATGATGAAATCAACATAGCTAGCTGAATTAGTAATCCAGAAAAAGACTATCACACCAATTCAAGTCCTCTGATTGGTTCCACACTGGTGAGTCAGAAGGCAGCTGGGAAGTTGGCAGATCCTCCGCATTCAAACAAGCAACAAGATGAGGTGAAAAAGATTGTGACAATGTAGAAGGTTGTTCATGAGGAGGAAGAGATTGGGCAAATGGAAACAGTAGTTCTTGAGGGATAAAATCCTGCTGAAAAGGCAAACTGAAATCAACAGAGTGAGGAAAATGATCTTGCGAAAATGGAAATGGAAGTTCTTGAGGAAGAGTCATGAAAAATGGATAAGGCTGTTTTTGAAGGTGAAAATCCTGTTGCGAAGAAGTAATGAAATCAGCAGCATTTTGAGGAGGAAGAGATTGGGAAAATGGAGGAGGTTTTTGTTGATGAGGATGGGAATCCTGCTGCTGCTGTGAAGGCATGGAAACCATGAAACCTGCCTGAAGCCACTCACTCTTCTATCTTGAGGGTTGACGTGCGAGGAAGTCTAACCTTCTCCCTCACCTCTTTTATTTGATTTGGATGGCTACCTTACTCTTCCTGTATTGATGGCGGAATGAGAAATGGAAGGATGAAGGCATCAGATTGCTAGGGATTTGACTGAGGGTAACGTTCTCTAATCCTTGAAAATTCCTTTGGTACTCCGGCCAGAATTCCGGGAGTTTAAATCCGGTGAAACATGAAACAAAAGAATGTCCGTACACCGCAGAAGGAGCGAAAAAGTCCATTGGCCTTTTCTTAAGGCCATTCAGTCTCGTACATATATGTTGTGCGCGATCGCGAGATTCTCTGCTTATTTAATGTCAAGCTTTGCCGCCCCATGGTGCGTTGCAGCGGCATGAGCGGCCAGAGCAGTGCCGACGAAATTGAAATAGAAAAGCAGCGTATATTCAAATTCATCTCTTATTATTAATAATATCGTTAATTATATCTTTTATTTTATAGCAATTCTCTCTTCCAAACATTTTTAAATATTACATTAAAATTGGCTTTCCTTTGTTAAGCCAAAAGTTAGACTTCTTTAACATCATGTCGTCATAATCTAGCACAAATTCGATTCATATTTATTTATGAAAACTCGTAGTTAAATGTTGGAAAGAATGATTCCACGATTAAGAGGACAATGATGATATAAAGCCTTAAATAAATTAATCGAAGCACTTTGAACTGATATTTAGAACTTAACAGGGCATTATGGGATAGAGTCAAATTTAGAAGCTATGAGAAGCTTATGATTACATTCATTCGTTGGCAATCAATTCATCTTATAATAATTTCTTACATATCTTTCAACTCATATTGTTTTCTTTCTCATTTGCTGCAGCTTAAATTGATTTTATTTGAGTTATACAAAATTACAGTTTGAAAAACCTTTTCCAAGAGGTATGCCAACTTGTGATGAACATTGGCTTTTGTTCAAGGAATTTCAACTTTGATGATTTTTTATTTTGTTGTACGTTATCATACTTGCATCTGTAATTTGTTAACATTTTATGACTTGCTTTATTCTACCTGGCACAGTTGCATCTTAATGCTAATAAAAATAATTCTTGCAAAAATATAAAGTATGATTGCCTATGTTCAGTGTACCATTGCTTTCTTTAGCTCCTTCACTTTGATTGTTATTAAACATCATGAAACCACACCAAACCAAATAGACTTATGCACTGTAATTTAAATAAGTGATCACAATAGTCAATATATTTGATAAAGATTTCAAGATAAGTGTCAATATTGCGACCAGACGATTTTAATATTCTTTGCTTAATACTCTTCAAAATGCTAGGAGGATAAGTTGCCCATGTATGTAAATATATTCACATTAATAATTAATTGAAATAACACACCATAATCTAGTTTCCATATTATCTTCTAAACTGCTTGACAGTAATTTTGCGTTCACCTTCTTCACTTTAACCAAAGCAAGCTCTGGATTTTGCTTGTAATTTTTGAAACACACCAAATTTCATTCTGTAAAAAACCACCAACAAAACCAATTATAACAAAAAAACCCTTCTTCCTTAAGTCATTGTGCTCTGTGGAGAAAATGTTTCAAGATACATGTAAATAACAACAGATATATTCCATTACCACAGGGACAGAAACAACTTGATTTCTGTCTGCTGAATTATAGAGTTTTCTTTACTGTAATTCTCCTCAAGGTAAGCAAATTGCATTCTAAATTGCAAACATGAATCTACTTGATGTTAGATGAAAGTCTCAAATTAGCAACCAATGGGTAAAACTCATTTACTGACTTCGGCTATATTAGTAATTCTATACATGCTCATAACAAAAAATTTCTTACCAAAAAAAAAAACTTAAAAATCTTAAACCATTATGCAAGATATAAAAATGTATTTTATTATTCACAATGAAAATCACTGAAATCTAAAAAAATTCCAATTTTCTTAATTGAACGAAGATAGAGGAGCCTCAACAGAAATCTGCAAGATTCAGTTTATACATAGGTTTGTTTATAAAAGAAAGTAAAGAAATACGCAAGGTTGGTTGATTCATATCCAGAAGAAGACTTCACACCATTCAAGTCATCCGAGTGCTCCGCACAGGTTGAGTCAAAGGGCAGCGCGGTGAAGTCAGCAGAGAGCCATCAGCAAGCACCAAAGCAGAACAGAAAAGATTGGAAAAATTAAGAGAAGCGCTTGCTGTCAGAGACAATAGTAAGAGCATGTAGGGAAACTTGTTTCAGGTCTGTTCGTGGGTATGAAACTGGCTATTCGGCATAAATCGGCAGGTCTAGGCTGCTGCAAGATGGGAGAGATTCCTGTTCGTAAAAGGAAATACTGAAAATCAACAGAAAGTGGAGGTGAAATATCAGTGTA
>NW_021318952.1:83624-90333 GCF_001605985.2 Dendrobium catenatum | reverse complement strand
ACTAAGTTAAATGATAATATGCATGCAACAATATATAAGAATGTTTAGGTAAGCTCCTAGGATGACTTCTAGCACATGTAACGCATGTTAGCCATACTCTGATACCAAGATGATGTAGAACATACATGCAAGGATGATTTGATTAAGGAATTTGCACGCTTAGTATTTAGAGAGTCACAATAATTATATCTTTATATGGATTTTAAACGACAAAATAAAACACAAAGAACGGTAAGACAAGCTTAGGCTAAATCACATGCATAGGAGTTAAGATCGTAAAACAGTCAATTAATCTAAGGGCAATTTTTTAAACTAAGTATCATTTAAATTATAATTAAGCGATTAACCAACGAAAAAAAAAATTTAAAACTCGCCCGTTTAACGAGAGACTTACCTATTTAAGATAAGTCGCCCGTTAAACAGGCGACTTACCTCTTTTCTTTTAAACCCCGCGGAGACCCCTTTCTCCCCTAAAAATTGTGTTTCGCCGTTGAAGTGCTTCGGCGATATTCGGCGAACCTTGGCTTATCCGCGAGGTAAGGGTGTTTTAACATTATTTTTGTATGTTTTTTGTGTTCAATTTCTTTCCTTTAAGAGTTTTTTTCATTTAAATGACTTATGGTGGAAGTTTAGGGTTACTTTAGTGATTAGATTTAGGATTTGTGTGTGCTATGTGGTATTTTTTTTGTGAAAGCTAGAGGAATAATTTGATTTGTGGAAAAAACATAATTTTTGCTAGGATATATTTGAGTAAATGTAGATTCACATTTTTTTGAAATTTATAATATGTTGTTCATATATTATATGAAAAGTATATGAAAAAAAAAAATAAAAGGAAATAAGGATATTCTTTCGTTTCTTAGACAATGCAATTTTCTTTGTCAAATATGACTACGAAATTCATAGATTTACGTTAATGTCAGATTTTGATATCGAAGTACAATATAGATAATCATGGGCCAGTAAAAAATTTCCCGATTAAAATAGAAATTTAAATATATTTAGTTATCCTTTTGTGAAAAAAAAAGAAATATATTTAAATATATTTAGTTAAATGCTTATGTGAGATTTTGATTATTTCAGTGTAGTAAGATTGTGTTGTGTAATTGTAGGAAATCATAAACGATACTTAGTAGTGCAATAATGTCTGGACGGGGAGCATCCTTTGTTCTTATGTATGGTGGACACTTGTCTTTAGATGAAAAATATTCACCAACATATGTTGGGGGTAGTTACCGGCCGTTGCAAGTGTCTGTAAATACGAACTTAGAGCAACTGAAGATTAGGATTCTGAAATCCCTAAAATATGATACGTCAAAGTACTCAATAAACTTAGTTTGTCGTCTACCCATAGGGAATGAGTTCATAGCTTCGGTTGTGGAGGATGATGTGTGTCAGATGGTGTTATCGCATGCAATTAGGCAAATACTTATACTTTATGTAGATGTCAAAGAAAATAGTACACGTAATATAGCTGTTGATCAACTAACATCTCACATGCACGAGATATATACTTTCGACGGGGTGACAGAATGCAGTCCAACCAATCCAAGTTTTGTGCAACAATATGCTGCGTAAGTTTTTCATTTATGTATTTTTTAATGCATTTTAAAAAATATTATCGGCTGAGAAAGTTTTCATTGTTCACAAAATTTCGGTTATGTGACATAGACAATGTAATTCACAATTTATAAGTTACTTCATATTGCCCAATATCAGAAAGCATATGGATCTCAAGCCGCGAGAGATTATCGGTCAAATTGAAGCAAAGTTCAACATAAAAGTTTCATATATGAAAGCTTGGGATGCTAGAAGAAAAGCTGTGAAAATAGTATTTGGTAGCTGGGAGGAGTCGTACCGAACCATTAATTTGTTCATGGACGCTGTTGTGTTTTCAATGCCCGAAACCGTTTATAAGTTACAAACGTCTGAGAATCATAGATTTGAGATATTATTTTTCTCCTTTGGGCCTTCGATAAAAGGTTAGAGCTACTGTCGCCCTGTACTTTGCCTTGACGACACATTCCTGTTAGGCAAATATCGAGGCACTTTACTAACCGCTGTGGGAATTGATGCTAACATTGGATTGTACCCCCTAGCCTTCGCAATTGTAGAATCAGAATGTGTTGATTCATGGGTGTGGTTTTTGAGCCAATTGCATATACTACTTCCAATTGTTAACACCCAACCTGATTTATGTATTATTTATGATAGGCACGCTGGTTTGGTGCGAGGTTGTCATGAAAATTTTCCACATGCTGCACATCGTCGTTGTCTTCGTCACCTGCGTGAAAATTTTAAAAAGCAGTATGTCGAATGGGTGTTGGTGACGTTGAGTTTCTATGCCAGAAGATGTACATGGCCAGGAACACTGATGACCCAATAGTATTTGATAGGTACATGAAAGATATGATAAAGGTGAAGGCTGATATTCACCAGTTGTTGGTAGAGCGTGATGTTACATCGTGGGCTCTTACCTATAATGGTGGATTTCATTATGGAGTTATGACAACAAATACATCAGAGTCATTTAATGGAGTTCTTAAAAAAGCTAGGGGTTTGCCTATTCAAGCATTGATTACAGCAATATATTATAATGTTGTGGCATTGCACTTGAGAAGAATCGAGATGCTAGAGGGTTTCGAAATTGATGCAACCAGACCCTTTGCACCAAGAGTACAAGCAACACTACGAAAGATCGAGCAAGAAGCCCGTAGGTTACTACAACCCATTCGAATATGTGTGAGTTTCAAGTGGTTGACATGTCATCTCGGTCTTTCAGGGTTGATTTAGTTGACAATAAAAATTGCATTTGTACTTGTGGGAAGACTATTATATATCATATCCCGTGCCCACACGTAGTTAGTTGCATATCAGTGCTAAGGCAAAGTCACTACAATTATGTCTCACAATACTACAGCTTGGACAATTACAAGATGACTTATGCTGATCAATTTCATAATATTCCAGACCGATCTACTTGGGCACAACATGATCCAACATGTGGCATACATCCACTCCTACCCCCAAATTTTAGAAGACGTTCTGGGAGACCAAGAACAAATCGTTTTAGAAACACAATGGACAAGGGAATTGCTCAAAGTAATAGAAAATGTGATGCATGTGACATAGTAGGACATAACAAAGCAACTTGTCATACTAGGTATGTTTTAAGCTTTAAATTTTTCATATCAAGAATGCTTTTCATAAATGTGCTTTTCATTATTTGTAGAATGTTTTTTCATAATCTGTAGAACCAAAATTAATTTGTTTTTTATATTAAGAATGCTTTTCATAAGTTGTTATTTTTCATATAAAAAATGCTATGTTTTGTTAATGTCATAAAAATTTTATATTATTTATACTTGCCTAACATTTCTTTTCCTACCAGGTTTCATGGCGTCCGTAGAAGATAGGGGACGCGGGCGTCGCAGGCGCCCTTCTAGTGTGGAGGCATCCACACAGTCATCTGTACATACCATCCAACCTAGCATTTCTTCACTTGCAGACAGCCACCGAGCAGCTCATCCTGAGCAGGTAAATTTATATAGATTAGTTATTTTTTTATTGTTCAAATAAATAATCTCAAATATGTCAACAATACTATTCTTTGCAGGGTACTATATTGGAGGCTGCTTCACACTTATTGATGGTGCATGAGTGACCCATCAACTGTCCTAGGTTCATGGAGGCTATGATTTTTGTGGGATTGGATAGTGTGAGTCAGATAAGGTACAGGAGGATGGATCATCACTTACTTACAGCTATGGTTGAGAGGTGGTCGCCGCAGACGAATACTTTTCGTCTCCCGGTTGGTGAAATGAGTATTACGTTGCAGGATGACTCGATGATACTGGGAATACAGATTGATGGACCTGCTTTTGTTGGACATCCAGTTGTTAGTTCAAGCAGACGATGGTTGAGTTGGCCATATTGTTGTGATGATTTACTTGGGCAGCATCCGGACCCAGATGTTTTGTATCATGACCCATTCAATCCACGGATTACAACGAAGTTTAGGATGGGCCAGGCGCATGCGCAAACATGTGTTCCACTGAGATGGTTGAGGTGGATTTTCTGGAGGGACTCCTATATTGATCTTTATGAGATGGATTTTTGGAGGCATGTACGAGCTTATATTTTGTTTCTGCTTGGATGTCACCTACTCCCAGAAACTTCAGGCTCTGAAATTCATTTACAGTACTTGCCATTGATGGAGGATATAGCAATATTCAGGACTTACTCACTTGGAGGTGCAGTACTTGCTCATTTATACAGGGAGTTATCAGAAGCAACGAGACCAAAACGAGCAAACATAGCAGGGTGCATTCACTTATTGCAGATATGGGCATGGGAGCATCTGCATGTTGGAAGACCTCAGCTTCATGTCCCATTTCCTGTTCAACTCGACGGTCTGAGCGTTGGAATAAGGTAATTTGTTTTATTTATATTATGTTATTTTAATACTATTGCTAAAATATTAATACATGTCAAATAGATGGAATGAGGAACAGCTACGGGAGGTACCTGTAGGGAATGTTATGACATACAGGCAGTGGCGGAGCCAGAAAAATTTTGTAGAGGGGGCCAAATTTTTTTTTTAAATCCCCTCACCATTTTTTCGATTTATTTCTTTATTTTGTTCATCATTATTATTTCTTGAATCCTTTATTGGTGTTGATACGCAAGACTGTGAGGTCTTCTCAAATATTTTTTCATAATCTTTGTAAGTCAAACTACCTAAAACATGTAGAACTCATTTGAAGCATAAAGACAATTATGACATTAAAAAAATTCAAAATCCTTAATTTAAAAAAAATTTCTCCGAAATATTCTGATGAATAAGTTGTCCAACATAATGATGATAGGCAAAGTAATTGAAGTCTTATATTTCTCAACCTAATTATTTTTTAAGAAATTAAGAATTTTAATAAAATTTTTCCCAAAACCTAAAAGAAAAACTTGCAAAACTATTGTCAGCGATGAGTGATCTCATAGCAAGAGCTAGGGTGCGGATGATTCCTCCCAGTCCTAAACACTTGAAAAGATAAAAAGTACTTTAGTTATCTTGGTTGCCTTCAAGAGCAAAAAAAAGAAAAAAAAAACCTTTCGTTGCTTTAGAGACATTTTTTACTTGTGTGACTGGCGATTGCAAACAATGGTGGCTGGCAAATAAAAATTGCGGTTGAGCATGATTGTTGTAAATTAGCAAACGAATTGTTTTTAACCTAACCAGACAACAACGAAAAAAACAGACCTAACTGGACAACACAAGGAAAAAAACAGAGACTTAAAAACTGAAAATAGAAAAGGAAATCCAAATGCCGGATCTTACCTTCAGGGCTTCATGGATGGACAGCTCATTGCCGGATCAAAGAAGGAAGAACTAAACGAATGCACGGGTACGAGCTGCCGGACAGATGCATCGTTTAGAGACCTTCATTCGCGAAATCGAAAAGCTATCACTACTGGTTGGACGCAATGTTGGAAGCCGAAGGAAGAAGCGACGAGACGATAACTTCTGTGCCGCACAAGAGTTTCTAATAACGGCGGAGGGAGGCGGGATATTTAGGGCAAGCGAATATTGTCAAACTTGCCAAAACGCAGAACCGTAAGCAGGCATAAATGATTTTTTTTTGTTTTTGCGGAGGGGGCACGTGCCCCCGCGGGACCCCGCCTCCCTCCGCCGTTGCATACAGGGATGAGCTTGATGGCTTACTAGAGGGTCAGGTTAGTAAATGAAAATTATATTGCCACATTTTATTCATATTAGTTCAATATTATGAAGATTAAATTGTTATATGTATAATGGTACAGGTAATATGGGAACCATACAATGTTGAGATTCGTGCACAGGTTCCAGAGATATGCACTTCAAGTCAGGACACTTGGCTGTCCAGAGTTCCTTTGATCAGTTGGAAAAGGGTTGAGTGACATCTCCCTGATCGAGTACTACGGCAGTTTGGATATTGCCCATCCACCGATATCATGCCAATGGATCCTAGTTTTGTCAGAGTTGATGGGCGTGGTAAGTCAGATACAGATTGGGCATTTTATCACCAGGCCAGTATTGCATTGTGGGAGAGCAGGAGAGCATACATTGTTACAGCGGAGATTCCTGGGTTGGATTATGATTATAAAGTGAAGCAGTACTTAGCATGATTTCATTCTTTGGCTACACTATACATGCTAAAGGCCCCAGTGGATCCTCCCAGTACATACTATCCAAGATTACCAGCTGAACGTCATATGGTAAGTTTAAGTTATGTAAGAAGAATTAAATATAATTATATGATAAATTTCAGCTTAATTACTTATCTTTGCAGCTAGATTTCTTTGTGAGCATGGAGAGGAGATTGCAACCATATTTCGGAGGTACTGAGGCGACACCTTTGCAGTTGGATGTGAATATTGTTGGAGATATGTGCCAAAGATTGCGACAGCAGATATACATTGACGATGCTTATTATTTTGTGGAGGCAGATGCTCAGCATACATCGTTTAGTCCACCCGTTCCGACTACAGATCCATATGATGCTGGCCCATCGTCCTATCCCGATCTTGGTCCCTCTCAAAGACACTTCACACCAGAGTTTGACATCGCCTCCACACCTCAGTTCGTACCTTCTTCCTTGGGAGATCCCCCAGTTACTCAGCAAGATGTTAGTAATTAGGAGCAGCGCCATCTACGTACTAGGCCACTACGAGC
>NW_021318952.1:73314-83524 GCF_001605985.2 Dendrobium catenatum | reverse complement strand
CCTTTATCAATTCCTTTACCATGTATATCTGAACTTTATGATTTCGTGACTGAACATGAGCCCCTCTCTTATTCAACTGGATCTTCACCAAGTAAATCATCAATCTGCGACAAGTCTTGTTGTGCTTGTTGTTTTTTCTATGATATCTCATTCAAATTTTGTTGCATCTGATGTCGTATGTCATGTGGCACCTTCTTACAAGAAGCAATGTTCCCTTTAATCCCCGCTAGATGTTGCTTTATCCTATGAATGCCTCCTCCCTTATAAATTATTCCACAATGAAGACATTTATATTGCTTCTTACCATCAGTGGTTTTACAATCAGTAAAATGATTCCAAGCGATATCTACTTTCTCACGAACGCTTTGAGTTGAATGTGCAGATTGATTGTTTTGTTGATCCATTGGTAGTATTAAACAACAATGGATCAATATTTAGTCTGAAAAGTGAACTCTATGTTGTGAACTCTATGTTGCATATAATAAGTAAATGCAATAGCTTGAACTAATATATGTGATGAAGATGACATACCTTGTGTACTTGAATCAATCATGGCTTTAGAAATTAATAAATCTAATGGAAATTCTTATTCTTAAACTCCTAATAAATTTCTAAAATAATCATCTCTACAAATTAAACTAAAATTGATATAAATCTGTATTGTTAATTTATTGACTCACAAATTCATAAGAATAACCTTATAGGAATAGTGAAATTGTGTCAACATTTCAAAAAAAAAATTTAAATGAAAACTGCATTAAAAGAAACATGGCATTCAAAATTCCAACTATAAAGTCAAATCTAAAAGTATATAAACCTCTTAAGATGCATACTAATATGAGTGTTTAGTAAGATCTAGCTTTTCTTTATTATCTAACACCATAACTGGATTCTATAACTGTAATAAGATAGCTTTCTTGAACGATTACTTCCAATAAGAACTTATATATAACTAATGGTGCTCCTAGAATGCCTAGGTAAAAAAATGGTGTTCATATTACACTATAACGAACAATTAAGAATTTCTAACTAGTTGGTTATCAGAGTATTCACAATCCCATAAAATTCCATCTTATGAGAGAGTTTCATATGATCACAAAAAAGTGCTGGATACATATATAAAAAGAATAACTTGATGATGATATAAGAGCAAGCTTCTTCTAATTATCTGGAAATGCCATGGAAAAGTATGACTTTCCCTTCCTCTATCCTTCTTATTTCTCAGTTTTTTTTGTCACATTCTCATTTTCTCTCTGATTTTAAGTTTTGTAAAGATTACATCACAGCCATTCTTTAAGCATCACAGCGACGATTGATGTTTAGTTTGAAATAAAACTAAACCTAATCAACAATTGAAATCAACGCATAATAAATTTTGAAAGCCAGCGACGATTGAAATCAAACTAAACATCAAATTTTAGGTTTTCAGTTTTTATACAATCTCCTCACCTTACAATGATTCAAGCACCGACGAAGGAGGAGTTGCAGCAACGAACGGCGAAGGAGGAGCTGCAGCGACCAGCGACGAACGGAAAAAGGAGGAGCTGCAGCGACCAGCGACGAACGGACGAAGGAGGAGCTGCAGCGACGAACAACGAAGGAGGAGCTGCAGCGACGAACGGACGAAGGAGGAGCTGCGCGAACAGCGAAGAAGGAAGAAAATCGGAGACGGGAGACGAGCGGCTTCGAGAGTTAAGGGAGGTAGAAAATGAAATTAGGTTTAGCTTTACATGTTTTACTAATACTTAAATTCTTAAAATACCGCAGATTAATATCAAACGGTGGAAATCACATTAAGGCTTAAGTGGCTGGTTCTCTCTTAGTTTCTGGTTCGCCGGGTTCACGGTCCCACCGCCGGTCGGACCGGTTCAATGCCGGTTCTTTGATTACCCGGTTTCATTAGATAACGGAACCAGCCGGCCGGCCGGGTGCCGGTTCAACCGATTGAACCGGCCGGTCCGGTCCGGTTTTCAAAACGTTGGGAATTTGGATACATAATACTTAAAACCAATGAAATTATTATCTAATATGTTTTATATTAATAATGTCTATATATATGTTTATTTGTAATTCTATCTTTAATGGACTTTTTAAACATTCACTTCAAAATATATTTCCCTCTTGTTTACAAGAAAGTGAACTTCATGTAAAATTTATGTTATTAAAATCAATTAAATAAACTTTGTTTCGATCAAGCTGTACAAAATCTATTAAGAGACCCATATGTTGTTGTTCTATTATGACAGATTACATAACAATAAAATTATAGTGTTTTAACAAATTCTAAAACTGATCATAATAAGTTCCAAAGCCTAAAAACCCTCACTACCGCGCACAATATCTTGAAGTGGATTATATAATTTCAGACAAAAAATGATCCATTCAGTAGGAATTAATTGAAATTTCAATTGAGATTGGCTCAAAATGAAATAGTTATTTTTAGAGGCCAAAGGAAGGCATGTAGAGAGTATATAATTTTAAGAAGCTTAGAAGTAGCTCCTAACTATCTTATGTTGGCTTTTAAAATTTTGAAATTGAGATTTACTATTTGAGTTGCAATTTTATTAGAAAATTGTATAGCAAATATTCTAGTTTGATTGTAGTTTGTAAAATATAATGTTATTTCTTAATGATAAATAACAACACTATTTTATAACCAAGTTTAACAAGGGTTCTAACAAGTTGCTATCAAATGTGTTGATTGTACTCACCTTGCCACAAACCATGAAAATTTGCTTATAATAAAGAATGTACCATTTAAAGCCATCTTTATTCATTTCTTTGCATGAACATGTATATTAAATGTAGAGAAAAGAGAAAACAATTGCACTCAAGATTTTCTAATATTGAACAAGATTGTTTACGTTTGCAAATCTCATCATTCTCTAGGCAAGATATATTGTAATCCAAATACACAGATTTTCGAACAAATCAGCAAACACTTACTATCAAATATATGCATGAAATCGAAGCACATTCACACATTACATCTTCTCCAAATCTAGTTGTATGGCGTTTAAAAGTTGCTACTATTATTGTGTTTCATCCATAACCTTAGAGATATGTTACATTTCCATGGGAATCTTAAGATAGATGAAAATCATTCCATTCGTAAAAAAAGAGTTCCAGTCATGACAGTTACTGCTTCACCACGAATGAGAACTCGCTGGTTCGGCTCATCCAGTTGAAGTTTCAGTATCCCACCACGTGGAGAAGCCTATATCAGTACATTAAATGTATTATTTATATTTTAACCTATTTTGATATGGAAGAATGATGCAAATCATGCTAATAAAAGTACCTGATAAGCCATAAGATTTTGCTTTCCCAGTTTCTTGCTCCAATAGGGCGCTAATAGACAATGTGCACTCCCAGTGACGGGGTCCTATAATTAGAGCATGAGAAGAGAAAGATTCATGCATCAGCTGAGAAGTATGCGAAGAGAATTAGTGCTCATTTGGCCTCTTAAAGTTACAAAATAAGGACTGAAAATTATAAATTTCATTAGATTTCACTATTTAATTGGATGTAGATGAATAATGATAAAGATTTTAAAGTCATAACCACCTTTAAAATCATTCGAAAGTGAGAATCCAACTTCATACCTAAAATAAGTGAGATGACAAAATTTTAATTGTTAAAACATGTCTTTATCTACAAGAAACCAAAAGAGCCGTTATGTGTTTCAGTTATCAAGTAAACCTGAAAAGCAACTAATAACATGCCTAAGTTATAGATTTTTATTTGAGGCCAACAGTGAAAAACAATTGATGCACAACAATAACAAAAATAATATCAAGCCTTTATTCCACTATGTGGGGTCAACTACATGAATCCTTTTTCTTTATTGTGTTCTGTTAAGAGTCGAATTATCGCTTAAATCTAATAAAGAAATGTCATTTCTAATTTTTTTTTCTGACCAAGTCTTTTTAGGTCTACGTCTATCTTTCTTAACATAAGCCAAATATAATACAACTACTCTCCTAGCTGGGCCATTGCAAGGCCGCCATTTTATGTGACCAAATCATCTAAGACGACTCACTTGAATCTTATCTTCCACTGAAGCTACTCCAACCTTTTCACGTATATGCACATTTTGTATCTTGTCTCTGAGGGTAAAGCCACTCATCCACCTAAGCATCCTCATCTCTACAACACTTGATATCATGCTTCTCTTTTAATGGCTAACAGTTTGCACCATAAATCATTGCAAGTCTCACCACCATCTTATAAAATTTTCCCTTAAGTTTGAGGGAAACTTTTTGATGCATTCCTCCACTTCAGCCATCCAACTTGAACTATACTAACAATTTCTCAATCTATTTCACCGTCACTCTGAACAATTGACTCAAGATATCTAAAATGTGTAATCTTATTAATGACTTGTACACAACTCTCCTTGGCCTATTGGTTGAGAGCTTAGGCTTCCAACTAAGAGGTCCAGGGTTCGAGTCTATATGTATGCGTTGTGTGTGTGAGTTTGCCTTAAATGGCCTAAATGTCCCAAAAAAAAAATTATTAATGACTTGATCACCGAAAGTCACAAACCCCTCACTATATCTTTTACTACTAAAATTAAACTCAATATGTTCAGTTTTAGATCTACTCAAATGAAAACCTTTAGACTCTAAGGTTGACCTCAATAATTCAAGTTTAACTTCAACTCACTATCTAGTCTTATCAATAAGAAGAATATCACCAATAAAAAACGTACACCAAGGTACAACCTCTTGCAAATGTCTAGTGAGAACATCCAGGACTTAAGCAAAAAAGATATGTGCTTAAAGTTGATCCTTGATGTAATCTAATTGAAATAGGAAAATACATGGTCAAACCACCTTGTGTTTGGAAACAAGTAATAGCTCCAGCATAAATATCCTTGATGACTTGAATATAAGCATTATTAACCCTTTTTTCTTAAAAATAGCAATTAACAAACTCATTCTCCACTCATCTGACATCTTTTTAGTCTTCAAAATAATATCAAAAAATTTAGTAAGCTAATAATTCCTTCATCTCCTAAGCATTTTCACATCTCTATTGGAATATCATTAAGTCCAACAGCTTTTTCATACTTCATTTTCTTTAAAGCCTCTCTAACTTCGACTTTATCAATACGTCGATAAAAATAAAGAAATTATTTTCAATTTAGGGTGCTAAGATTACTGAAGTTAATCGTATTCTTATAATCTTCATTAAAAAGTTTAGTAAAATATCTCATTCACCTTTATTGAATATCCTCTTTTAATAAAAGCATTTATTGATCTTCATCCTTAATGCACTCACTAGAACTAAATCCTTATTACTCCTATCTTTTGTTTGACTAACTTGTACATCTTTTGCCCTCAATATGTAATTTATTATACAAACATTAAAAGCTAAAATATTTGCATTGCATATTGCTTTCTCATACTCCTTACAGGCGTCTTTATATCTTTCTCAATCGTCAAAGTTTTTATTAATACGCCAATTTTTAAAACAAAACTTCTTATTTTTTATATTTTCTTTGATATTTTGATTTCACCACCAACTATTCTTACTATTAGGAGTTTTTCTCTTTGATACTGTAATATTCTTAATATCACTAGCTATTTTTTCTCATATAATATTAGCTTTCTTGTGCATAGACAAAATCTTAAAATATTTTATTAATATTCTTTAAATGTCCCCATCTAATCTTAGAATAATATTTAACTTTTTTTTTAATATACTCTTCCCTTCATCTTAAAGTCCAAAACTAATAAGTGAATTTGAATAATAAACTTTCATTCAGAATAATTTTACAATATTTACAAACTAAACGATCTATTTTTCTTATAAAAAATAAGTAATCTGAGTTTTACTATATCCATTCTTATAACTAATGAGATACACATCTATTTTCTTGAATAAGGTATTAACAAATATTTAAGTTTAGGCTTTTACCATGTCAAGCACCACCACTTCAACCTTAAGATAGAAAATAACTAAAATGATTTCCTGATTATTTAAAATATATTTATTTTGACACCATCTTTTTTTCTCCCTCCAATTTGATCCCTAAGCATACCAAGTCATGATTTGTTTGGTCCTTCAATTAATTTTTTTTTTAATTTTGAAAATTGGTCAATGAAAGGCCCAACGTAGCCATATATGGATAAATAAAAAATTATAAAATATTTAAGATACGCGTGTCGGACACGCGTGTCCAATTTGTTTTTAATATTTTTTTAATCGGACACATTTTCGGCGTGTCCGACACGTGTCGGAGGAGTGTCGGACGAGTGTCGTGTCGGACACGGTGTCGGACACTGCACGCCTCTTTGAGGAGAAGTGTCGGTGCATCATAGGGGTGAGTCAGCCCTAGAGCATATAGACTTCAAACTTTCATAGAGATAAACATTCCAAGAAAATAAAGTAAATATAAGGAAAATTTTATTTAAAATAGGAAGAAAAATGCTTAAAAAAAATCTTATAAATTGTTACTTTAATCAATGAATTGAAAATAGAATCATCTTATGAGTCAACTTTTTTTATGCTATCTTTACAAAAGAAAATGTGATCATAAGTATTTGGACTATAAAAACTTACACAATCTATTATGTTTAAATCAAACTTGGGGATCTCATTACACTGAATTGGCAATTCTCTATACCCAAGGAATTCATCTTAATGAATTCGACAATTCACTATACTTCAAGAATGTGCTCCAATGAATTTCTCTATTTGCTATTGTAAAGGAATTCATCATACACATGGAACATTGGAACTCGTCCCAAATGGCTTCACTATATTTAAAGGATTTTTGTCCCAAAGATCTCAATAGGTTGATAACGTCAAGGAACAATCAACAAGTTCGATTTTTTAAGTCATTTAACTTTCTGATTTCCCCTATCAACAAGTTCAATTTTTTAAAGTCATTTAACTTTCTGCTTGAAATCGGTTTCAAGCCAAGAAAATTGAGACAGAAGAATTAGTTCAAAATAAAAGAAATCTATTTCATAAATGTATACTCAACTAGTTAAGCAAGAGAAAGATTAATCATGGTAGGAAGCTTACAAGGTCATTACCAAAGGGCTAGTCTAGAAGTGTGAGAATATACCTTCAATAGTTAGGAAACTATTTTGGTCACTACTCTAAAACTTAATAACTTATGTAGCTAGGAATGTGTCACCCTACCCACATGAGAAAGATCCTGCATAGTTAAAAAAAAAGTTAGCCCTAGAGTACATTGACTTCAAACTTACTCGTGAAAGGGCATTCCAAGAGCATGGAATGAAGACGAATATGAAAATATTTTATCCTCGAAAGGAAAGTGCCCAAAAAATCTTGTAAATTGTTACTTTAATAAATGACTTGAAAACAAAATTGTCTTCTCAAACAACCCTTTTCTCTTCTAACTTTGCAAAAGAAAAAATTATGATAACATTAATTTTGAATTGAGAAAAGGACCAAAATTGCCTCTTAACTCTTTGAGGGACAAAAATGATCCCTAACAATCTTGAGTTGGTCCCTGAACTCTTTAAAATGGGATAATTTTGATCCAAGTGTTAAAAAATAATGGAAAACTCGGATGGCAGAAGGATACCGAGAGGGTGTGATCAGAATAAAAAAAAACAATAATATAGAGTCGAACCGACAATTCATTCATTCTTCGAACCTCTAGCAAACAAGCGTCGAACCCCAGCAACCAACACCCTTCTTAGAAAGAGAAGGATAGTTACCTTCACAGCAAGCAGCTACATTCGATCCAACAGGAAGAATGGTGAATTTTCGCAACTTCTGATTCGATAGAAATGAATGTCGTTGAAGGAAGACAATAAGGTTTTAGCGAGTAGTTCAAAATCCTACCTCACGTGAAGCGCCCAAAATCCAACAGCAATGAAGAATGTCGTTGAAGCAACACAAACATATGAAATGCCACATCGAAATTATAGAATCTCGCACAAAATACTCCTCAGAATATCTTTTTCTCTGAATTACTCATTTATAGCTCGATTTGACTTACCTCTCTCTCTCTATTTAGAAGGATTTAACCAAGTATCTTGTGAACAATTATTTAAGAGATTCATTAAGACGTAACCGCTCTCTCTTCCTTTCACTCTTCGAGCTTGATTCATTTTTTTAAGAAGATCTTGACATCTTTCCACAAGCAACTTTAGATTTAGCACACATCACCTCTTGATTCCCAATTTTTTTAGTTAAAAATATGAACTAATATCACCTTGCCCAACTTAAAATAACCAAGGAATTATATGGTATAGATATCAAGTAAAAATGAATGAGAAAAATCTAACAATTATTACAATTTGTTTCAAAGGATCAATGTAATCAATTATTTAAAAATGTATCAAAATTTCTAAAATGTACATTACCATAACTAATATTAAATAGAATTTAAGAATCATAATTGAAAATAAATGAGAATTATTTGTCAAGCCCTTAAAAATAATTTTGAAAATATCAAAACAAAAATCTACTCAAAATTCTATAGAAAGAACATGATTTCAAGACTTGGCTGTAACATCCTATTTTCATCAAACTACTACCAAATTCTCGAAATTAGATTCACCTTGACAATTTTTATTGTTTTATATATACATGACATAAAGAGCAACTTAATATTTTCTAGGATTTGGGCAAATAAATGTGCAGTTGAAGCATCCATGTCGCCTACATGGTGAGTAATAAGTCATTAGCTCAAATCCCAGAAACAAAGTCTCTAGAAATGCATGGATAAGTTTGTATACCAAGACCACCCTCAGAATCTACATAGTTAATGAGTCTCATGGAATAGAAAGTTTTAAACTTATTGGAGCAAGGTATGCACATATTAGTAAATATATGCAAGAAATTAAGATTATTAATGAAGACTTCAAATTTAATGAGAAGTTAAAATGAGTATGGCGATGATTCCTATCTAAACTAACATTAGCAAGAGAAAGATCACAACATATCCAACTTAGCTGACTTGGTGGATAGAAAAAATATGCCTAGCTTTACATAATAACTAGCAAACTTCCGAAGGTATGTCTGAATAGTCAGAGAAATTGTAAAAATTGAAAGATAAAAGAAGAGAACTAACTAATGCTTTTCAAATTTCAAGTCATCTTCAAAATACTAGCAACAAAAAAAAAAAAAAAAAAAAACATCAAGCCTTTGTCCCACTACATGAATTTTTTTTCTCCATTGTCCTATTAAAAGTCAAATTCTCGTTTAAAATTTAATAAAAAAAAAATCATTTCAATTTTTTCTAACCAAGTCTTTTTATGTCTAGAATAATAAAAAAAATCATGACAAAATTATATTAAAAAAAATCATGACAAAATACTAGAATAACAAAAAAATCATGCTTTTATATGTCAAAAACAACTGCATTGTCTAAATAATGACAAAATTAATTTACTATGAGGCAATATCATTTATTGAAAAACGAGTAAAGTAAACTATAATACAGTGTAAAAGGAATGCAATATAGTTGAAATATTTAGAGTTGTTTGGATGAACGTAAAACAAATGTAGGTGTTTAATTTTTTTTTAATTTAGTTTAAATTGAAATTACTACAATGTAAAGATGGCAGCAAGAGTAGAGTCAGCTTGCAATATAATTGGAATTTAGACAATAATGAGCAAGGTTTTAATCAAGGTTTTAAAAGGCGAAATCGGGAATCGAGGCGTTTTTTCTAAGCGAGGCGAGGCGTAAGCCTCGAGGCGGATCGAGGCGTAAGTCTCAAAACGATTAAAATAAATTAATTTAAAATTTTAAAAAATGACAAAAAATAACAAAATATTATGTCAACTATGAATTTGAAGATTTGTTTTAAGATAATATTACTGGAATACAAGATTTAAAATAAACTTACTTAAAAATAAAACATCCCCTTAGGATCAAGACCCAAAGCAGACTCATCATCACTTTGATTGTCTTCAGAAGAATCTTTATAATTAATGTCAAAGTCATCCTCCAACTCTTCTTCATCTATAATATTTTTTCCTTTATCTCCTATATCAGTTAATATTTCATTAGCTCTAAAATGAAACAATAGTAACATACAAAATAATTCATTATATTTAAGAATACCTTTAAATTTTTTTGAAGCTCCAATCTCACTTTGTTTCTTTCTTTTATAAACTAGTTTGTTTGCTTCATTGTCTTCTTCATTGACATGACTTTCTCCTTCTGCTTCAACTTCAGAAACATCAGCATTCTTAGGAGTAACCCATTCATCAT
>NW_021318952.1:58536-71356 GCF_001605985.2 Dendrobium catenatum | reverse complement strand
GTACCGAGCGTGTACTTGCTCAGTACCGAGCGTGTACTTGCTCGGTACCGAGCGTGTACTTGCTCGGTACCGAGCGTGTACTTGCTCGGTACCGAGCGTGTACTTGCTCGGTACCGAGGGTGTACTTGCTCGGTACCGAGGGTGTACTTGCTCGGTACCGAGCGTGTACTTGCTCGGTACCGAGCATGTACCGCTATGTACCGAGCATGTACTTGCTCGGTACCGAGTGGTACTAGCTCGGTACCGAGCATGTACCTAGCAGTACCGAGCATGTACTGAGCGGACGAATGAAAGAAAGCCGAATCAGGAGTTATTCAGGCTTTCGTTACTGCACGTCAAAGTCAAGGCCACAACACCGCATACCTGCTCTTCCGACCTAACAGATGCCTAAACGTTTCCTGCACTCACAACTTCGGCTTCGTTTCTTTCCCTGCGTCCTCTCCTTCCGACTTCATCTCCTACACTCACGGCTTCGTCTCCTTCCCTCACAGCTTCGTCTCTTTCCTCACGGCTTTGCTTCTAGTTCGCCTTTCAACTCTCACAGGAAGCCCTAATCCTATACACGAATACACGAACACGAATCGGTTGCGTCGTATTTATATATATACCGAAGAAAAAATTTCGAGGCGGTGCCTCCTCATACTGCCTCGAGGCATTACGCTATAGTGCGTACGCCTCATGCGAAAAAATCGTAGGCTTCGCTGGATGGTTCGAGGCGTAAGCCCCGATACGCATGACTTCCGCCTCGAATTGAGGCGCGACTCAATGCGGACGCCTCGTCCGCTTTTTTAATGGTTGGTTTTAATACATCAAAAATAATCTATACAGTGAAGTTGGAAATAATGAAAATTTTACTCAACATTGAATTTTCATTATTAAACAAATTCTAAAACCCCTGTATTTAGAATACTTTGTACTTCATTTTCATGAAATCAAATAGCCCCTATAAAAAAATGAAGGATAATGTGAAGCACATAAATTTAATCAAAAAGAAAAAACATACTAGCAGTAGTTCTGCTCTTTAGAGATTTTATTATTTTGTGTAAAAGAGAACATTTCTCCAGAGATGTCTCAAAAGTTATAGGGACAAATAGGCAAAAAAGTTTTTACTCAAACTGAAAATAACAGCAGATTCTTTAAATCCAATCAAATTAAATACAAAAAGCAAATCATGAATTCAAACAGATTCTAAAAAACCCTGTATTTAGAATACTTTGTACTTCATTTTCATGAAATCAAATAGCCCCTATAAAAAAATGGCCAAGGATAATGTGAAGCACATAAATTTAATCAAGAAAAGAAAAAACATACTAGCAGTAGTTCTGCTCTTTAGAGATTTTATTCTTTTGTGTAAAAGAGAACATTTCTCCAGAGATATGTCTCAAAAGTTATAGGGAAAAATAGGCAAAAAAGTTTTTACTCAAACTGAAAATAACAGCAGATTCTTTAAATCCAATAAAATTAAATACAAAAAGCAAATCATGAAGTGAAGAATGAATTACGAGAATATAGTTGTTGCTAATAGCATGATGAGGAGGATGAGTTTCAGTATGAGTTAATGAAATGGGAAATTATTGAAAAGCAACAGTGTAGCTTATTAACAACAATAACTTATTATTCCGAGTATTGGATTGCAATACCTCATTAATTCCAAACTTTGGGCAGAAGAAACGTGAGAAGAAGTCAAAATCAGATCCAGGAGGAGCAGGAGCAGTTACAATAACACCCCTTCCAGCACATTTACATAGCTCATCAAAGTTCGGTTTTAAATTAGTAACATCCTCCCCGGAAGAAAGTTCAACCTACAAAAGTGTACAATCTCAGTGTGGGCTGAAACAATATCTACTTAAGCCAAAATAACCATAACAATGGGGCAAAAAATTTACGAAGAAATTAGATGGTTTTTGTTTTATACACATGGCTTAAATCTAAATGAATGTTAACATGAATATCCCCATAGCAATTTGCTTGATTTGGAACTTGTAGTATTTTTTACTTAAAGAAATGGACAACTTTTCATTTGAAAGATAGACCAATCATGATAGTTAAGTATCTCTAATATAAATACACATCCAAATAGAAGTGAAATCTCCTTAACTGACTGCAAAAACAAATTGAATTTTATGCAAACCAATCCAAAGCAAAATGAAGAAATCAAAGAATTGTGTGTGTACAATGATATCACCACCATCCTCGTTGCCTTTCTGAATATTCACAATGGACAAGCCATTTAAAGTATTTGGGATTGATGGTATTTCTGCAGAGTTCACGTTTATTGCTTCAATCAGAGGAAAATTTAACTCTATTAAGAAGCTTTCACCTCCATCGTTACAAGGCCTCGACAAATTATTTTCTTTTAGTAAATCCAATTTTGTGGCTTTCAGAATTCCAGACCTTGTTAAAAACTCAAGCGTATGAGCTTCAGTTATCCCAGATGTGAGAAGGAAATGTGCTGAGGCCAATGTTGCATGCCCACAAAGGTCAACCTGCAAAAAACCATGATTAAAAAATTGTCAAGTAAGAAGTTCACATAAAAGCTCATGGTACAACAGATCCAGTATTTGATGTTGTTACGTGGTATGACCACTGAATACATGAGAATTATTACGGTTCATCATATTTAATTATGGCAATCCAACGTCAAAAAATTCCAACGTTCAAGTTCATAAAACTACTGTGACAAATAGGATTTTTATCATAAGAAAGGGTATGCAACAGATCCGGGTTTGTACCAAACACCACCCACTGTTGACCTATGAAATATAATACAAAAAAAAAAAAAAAACTAAAAAAAAAAAAAACTAAAACAATAAAAAATGAGAATTAATCATTACCTATACGCAAATCCCGCGCCCATCCCTGCTCTCTGCCGAATACCTGCTCGAGTCGCGTCGGCCATCGCTACAGTACTCATTACCTGTGCAAATTGATGCCGAATGGTCATATCCTCGCGTGCATAGCTCACCTCTACCCCGCCTTTACCTTCGTCAATAAATTGAGAGCCGAGGGGCTCTCCTTTTATTTTTCTCCGCTTCTTCTCCCACATCTTGCGAAAGCTCCAACCCCCAGCAGCCCCAATTCCACTCGAGACCCAAACCAGCGACCGAACTCCTGCTTACCAACCTCCGTTATCATCTCCTCCATGCTTCTAATCCAAAGCAACAATCTAGCTCAACCTAACTTCCCTTCTTCTCCTCCCGATCTTTGCAAACCCGCCGAACTTCCTGACTTCCGACCTCCATAGCTGACCCATGCCTGTGTCGACCTCTCGCACAAAAAGAGAGAGAGAGAGAGAGAGGGAGCATTCCACCTACCCGTTCGAAGCCCTAGCCAATCCGACTCCTTCACCTCCCTCGACGACATTCATCTTTTGTTGGATCAGGAGACGACATTTTGAGCAGAAGCAACAGTGAAAACCCGCTTGCTGTGAAGGTAAATTTCTCCCATTCATGCGCTTCTTCGGCCAAATCCAGTAAACCCGTCGAACTACAAGATTAGTAAATTAAAGATTTACGATTAAAAAGGTTTGATTAAATATGATTATTTATAATAGTGTTATTAATAATGAATAATTTTAATTAACTAGTAGTTTAATTAATTATTTTTAATTTTAATTCATAATTATTCAAAATCAATTATTATTAATTATAAACAATTATGATTAATTTTAATTAATTAAGTTTAATTACTTTTAATCTTAATTAATAATTATTTACTATTATTCATAATTAATTATTGTTAACTAATTATAAATAATTATAAATAATTACTAATTATGATTAATTTTAATTAACTTTAATTTTAATCTTAATTAATAATTACAAATGATTATTTATATTTAAATATTAATTAATTATAATTAATTACTAATTATGATTAATTTTAATTAATTATATTTGCTTACTTTTACTCTTGATTAATAATTATTTATGATTATTCATAATTAGTTATTAATAATTATAGATAATTGTAATTAATTACTCTTGATTGTAATTGGTTGTCGATATGTAAGTGTTTCCCTAGCATGTCAACTCCACCGCTGGTCCATCTATGTGAAGGTATAAGTTTCTAACCTAAAAATCCTACTTTCGACGCTAGCGACGAGTCTGCAAACATCCCTACGCGCTCACGTAGCACGGGAGGAGGGAAACTGGCATGACGCTTGCGACGAGATGGGTAATCCCCGGAGTGCTCATGTAGCGTGAGAGAAACGAAAACTAAGTACCCATACGTGAGAAAATCACTGCTCTTATCAACATGTACTCAAAGACCCTTAAACGCTCATGTAGCGTAACGGAAATTGAAGAAAGTACAGCCACAATGTCCCTCGACATCTACCTGAAGCGCTCATATAGTGTGAAGGGGAAGGCTGCCTCTTGGTTTTTCCCCTGAACATAGGAGATGTCGGGAGGTTGCCGAAATTTGGACAGAGGATACAAGGACTTGGACTTGTATTTGGACACAAAATGTCTATAAAATACTTGAACCTAAGTAAAATAAAATTGAATACGAACTTGGACTTGCAAAATTGACTACAGAGGACAAGAATTGGGACTTGATTTGAATATCAAATAAACAGGACTTGGAATTGAACATGAATTGAACATTAAATAAGCTTTACTTGGACTCAAGCTTGGACAAGGATAAGAACATTGACATTGAACTTGAACTCGAATCTGCAATGAACTCAAATGAACTTCACTTGAATGCAAATAATAAATGACTTGAACTTGAATTCAAACAATTGAGCATAAGGAATCAAGTTTAACTTGAAATGAATTTGCCTAACGGTGAATTGGGCTTTAAGTTAATAATCACACACTAAAATGAATATACAAAATGCTAAGTTACAATCTAATTCACTTGAATGAAAGTTGACTAAAGGTTGTGAGCAACATCAATGAATAAATGAAGTGGTGAGTATTAATGAATAAATGAAAGAGTTGTGGTGGGTAATATTCCAAAAAAGAAAAAGTGATTCACATGCAAATGTGGAACTAGTGGCAAGAAGTTTTCATGCATAATTAACATGCAAGTGAGTGTTTTGTTTCCTTATATAGATTGAAAATCAATTCGAATGATTGGGCACAAAAATCATATGAGTGAGAATTCAATCGTCATTCGATTGCAAGCAATCATCAACAAGGAGAAAATGGAGAATGCGATAGCATGCTTATAGTTAACAATACAAGATTTTCAACGAACATAAAGAATTATCACTTAAATTGGAATGCAAATATCATCAAGCAAATTCATCATGCAAGATTTAAGTCATCTTCATATGATAATAGAGGACTGTAACACTCAATATGGCTCATCTACATGCAAACAACAATGCCCATTTGTTATGAACACAAGATCAAAATGCAATCAAATGCATTGAAACCTATAAGCAATGGGGGCCAAATGTATGATGAAACTAGTAATGAGTGCAGTTCATCCAACAGTCAACACTCACTTACAAAGACTAATGGGAAACAGTATGAATATAATGAATATCATAGTGTGTTCATGAATAAGACGTAGAAGCTCGTACACAGCTGATGTTACTTTGGTGTAATAAATACAACATACTCCTGCAAGTGATAACAGTAGATAACATAAAGCTGCCCATAAGTAATAAAAGTTTTCATGATGTTTAGAATATGATGACAGTTCAATACACAAGGTCCACACAAGTTGTATGGAAGTCCCTTTGATTGACGTCCACTATCTTGCAAACATGTGTAGTAGTTTTTATGAATACTGAAAGAGATGCAATCAATGTTGCGATATCCCTATAGTCAACATCAACTAGCTACCGAAGAAAAATGACAATCCCTTACAAACAACTGTGGGATACATATGAGTATGCATGAACGACAGCGATATGCATCCAAATGAATATCATGCAATCCATATAATGACAAGGATGATTGATGCATGTATCAATCATACAAACAAGAGTATTGCCCTTTTTATTGCTTTCAAAGACAACAAAGAACCTATCTTCAAATGTGGATTTGCAAGATAATATGTAATACTCCTACAAGCAACGACCACCCAATGGGAACAAATATGCATATCCCTCCATGCAAGAGCGGAGTAATTGGCAAAAAAAATGTAAATATCTATGGGCCTTTGTAGGAGACCCGTCATACACCCAATGTCTCGAAGACAAGCAAAATACATAATAACTACAGCGAATCCAACAACATGGCGGCAAGCATGCATTGAATATCTAATGGTGAATGCAGTACATTTGGTACACATGCTACATGACAACTACCAACAAAGATCAAGAATCTAGAATAAATACAAGCATCTATAAACATAAAGCAGGATATTCGTTAGTGCACTACAATATACCTGCAGAAAGCAAAAAGTAGTGCACGACAGTCTACCTGTACAAAACAGGCAAATACAGAAGGCCTATGCCAAGCACGAGCCTCTACTAGTTACTGTAGAAGATCCGTTGATATTTCAAAAATGCCCCCGCACATGCACCATAATATGTATACAAATAGATATACTAAAGGGGTAAATACAATCACGACCCGCATGGGCCACAACGAGCATGTTATGGGTACACACATTACATCTAGAGATGCTGCGCAGGTCAATAAGTGAATTCAAGTTTGAACCCGATCATTCTATGCGGATCAATATGAGTCGAACCATCAAACAAATATATGGTTGCGGTGACCGGTATATTTGTCTTAATACATTCATATTAGGCCTTCAAGGCCTATATTAATGAGAATTCATTAATAAAGGCATAAATCCTATGACGAATCTAATCCTTTGTCGGCAAACTAATAGAGTTGAAAATGTCCAATTAATAAAATATAATGATCTTATTCACCCCGATGATGGCCATGTTGAATGTATATCTCAACTAAAAGGATGACTTCAACATTCAAAGCTCCACCCAAATACCCACGAAGATCCAAAATTCTAGAAATCATCTAATCTAAAGATATTTAAAATTGAAATTTAATCCATCAATCACTCAAAGTAAAATACATTCACCCTCTACAATAGTTTGCCAATGTGAACAAATTTGAATATAACTTCATCTCACATAGAGCTAATGTCTAATCGAAAAATATCACTAGAATCCGTTCTTAAATAATCTCCTGCTAATAAGGACGTGGTATGTGTCCTCTAACCGGCTGTTTTGCCGCCAAATGGCACCGCAAGATAAACGATTATGAGCCAAAGCCCTCTGAATCTAGTAGTTTTGCCATCAAATGGCACCACAATATAGCGATTATAGCCACAGCCAATACGTTCCTTAGTGACATCAAATCCTTGAGATATGAGTCAATATGATATGATCGATAGGGCACAAAGCCATCTGTTAGCTAAGGTGGATTCAAAATTGTCCCCTTAGACAAATATTCACACCAGGTCTACAAGGTACCCTTGGACGAAGCAACCCATGGTTGCCGGCAAGGATCCTTCTGTCAGGTTGGGCCGACTACCTCCTCTGATTAAATAGACCATGGACCATGATGGTCCGGAATGACGGAACGACGGAACTATTGGATCTTGATCGGGTCCATCATTCATTCCCCCACCACCTGCTTTAACTGCAAGATGGTGAAATTTTAAATTTTAAATTTTAAATATTGAATTTTCAAACATCATTCCAATTCCCAAACCCATGCTGCTACTATATGCATGATACTATGTATCTACAGATATAACATATCTGATCGATGAATAGCCTTAATCAAAAGTTCTCTCTCATTATCGGGAGGGGTAATTAACCATAGGGGCTTGCGCCTACAGGAAACCAGAACTCAGATCATAAAGTCCTCGCAAAATGAGGGCGAAATCTCTAGGTAGTGGCTTATCTACAAATCTATTTGCCTTCCAAAATTTACCCCGAAACTTAATTCCGTTAAAACTCCCCCGAAGGAAAAAGCACAACGGGCGGAGGTTAGGGCCGAATTTTCGGAGCCAACATCCACCCAAAGCCAAACTTCCCCAAGTTCTTTTTTCTTCCAAGGACACTGTTTGTATGAGAAAAATGCCCAAAAAAATAAGTAAATATGAGATAATTCCTTTAACCAATAGGTAGAAGTCAATCACAACCTTTAGATATCTAGTCATGAATATACAGTAACAAAATCAGAAATCCCATATGTTGTAGTGCAAAGGTAAAAGTTTTCACTAAGAATATCTAATCCTTCAAAATGATATTTAATACAAAAAAATATAATATAGGCAAAGCTTATGGACTTTCTAATGAAGGTTTATTCAACCTAACTTCCAAAAGATGAAGAAATAAGCATGCAATAACGAAGCAAAACAATTAACACACAAAATTACTTGTTGCATATAACTATTCGTAAGAAATAGAGCTCAAATAAATGTGAATTTGTAATACATCTTGTTGGAATTCTATGTTTTGGAGACTGCGGCCTCAGCAATTAGCAAATTTAGAAACCTCATTCAATGATTTCAGCCTCAGCAATTCATGAATTCCAAAGCATTAGCATTAAAAAGGAAGGTCACTAAGATCTGTGGATCTAAGTTGGTCGACCGTGTTATTATTCCTTAATTAATTTTTCTATGCTTTGCAATTAATGTCATTCTATTCCTATAATTAGAAATGAGAATGATCTAATTTCAAGCTAATCCAATTTGATCTCAAAACAAACTTTAACATATATAAGCTAGCTCATAATCGACTCATGGATCAAATTAATTCGATTTTGCATTGGCTTCGCTCGAATCAACCCAATTTCAAGCTGGCTCAAATTTGAATCGAGTCAGCTCGAAATCTGTGGGCTCCGAAAATTCGGCCCCAGCCTCCCCACCGCGCGATTGTATTGTGTGCTTTTATTCGAGCGAGGGAGCTTTAACGGACTAAGTTCCGAGATAAATTTTGGAAGGCAGATGGGTTTGTAAATAAGACACTACCCAGAGATTTTGCCCTCATTTTGCGAGCACTTTATGATCTGAGTTCTGGTTTCCTATAGGCGCAAGCCCCTATAGTTAATTATCCCTCCCGATAATGAGAAGGAACTTTCGATTAAGGCTAGTCATCAATCAGATACGTAGATATACGTGTTATCTGGCATATAGTAGCAGCATGAATTTGGGTATTGAAGATTGGAAGTTTGAAGATTTGATATTTAAAATATAAATTTCACCATCTTTCACTTAAAGCGGATGGTGGGGGAATGGATGATAGACCCGATCAAGATCCCATGGTTCCATCGTCCCAGGCCATCGTGGTCCCTAGTCTACTTAGTCAGAGAAGGTAGTCGACCCAACCTGACAGAAGGATCCTTATCAGCAGTCATGGGTTGCTTCGTCTTAGGGGACCTTGTAGACCTGTGGTGAATGTTTGTCTAAGGGGACAAATTTGAATCCACCTTAGCTAATAGAGGGCTTTGTGCCCTGTCAATCATATCCTATTGATTCATATTTCAAGGATTTAATGCCAATAAGGAATATAATGGCGCTGGTCATAACCGGTATTTTGTGGTGCCATTTGGAGGCAAAACCACTCGGTTCAGAGGGCCCCGGGTCATAACCGTTTATCCTTCGGTGCCATTTGGCTGCGAAACCGCCGGTTAGAGGACACATTCCACGTCCTTACTGGCAGGAGATTGTTTGAGAATGGATCCTAGTGATATTTTCGACTAGGCATTAACTCTTTGTGAGCTGAAGTAAATTTTAATTTATCCACCTCGGCAAACAGTTGCGGAGGGTGGATGGATTTTGCTTTAAGTGTTTCGTGATTGGATTTTAATTTTAAATATTTTTGGGATTTTGAGATTTTTTTGGGTTTTTTTGGATGTTAGGAATGTACTTTTGGGAGGCATTTGAAATTTTTTAGAATGGACCCCACCGGTTGAAATAAAATTCAACACAGCCATTATCGGGGTGTTTGGGTTCATTTTTTATTTTTGGATTGAACCTTGTCGACTCGGCTGAGCTGTTGATCGAGGATCGGGTTTCTTATAGATTTTGTGTTTTTATTAGTGAATTCATATTGTTATAGACCTTGAAGGCCTAATATGAATGTATTAAAATAAATATATCGATCGTCATCATCGTATACTTGTTTAATTGTTCAAACCCTATCGACTTCTATTGACCCATATAGAAGGATCGGGTTCGAACTTGAACACTCGTTGACCCACGCAGCATCCCTAGACGTCACGTGTGTACCAATAACACGTTCGCCGGGGCCCATGCGGGTTGTATGATTACATTTACCCATTTTAGTGTACCTATGTTTATACAAACTATGTTGAACTTATGCGGGGGTATTTTGGAATATTCATGAAACGTCTTCTGTCCGCTTCCAAGAATGTCGCGGATCCGATGGCGATATGGTCTTGATGTTAGGAGACATCTCCTCATCTTGATGTTGACTCATCTTTCTCGTTCACCAGGGAGGTCTTTCTTGAAATTTATGGTCACTGTCTTGCAAAGACTCTCTTTCGGGGTCTTTAGTGTAGTAGAGTTGTTACTTCTGGCGTTTGTAGACACCAGAACTTTTTTCTTCCTAAGGATGAGACCAGAAAGAAACTTTGGAACACCAGAAAGTTTTGTTCTAATTTGTTCAAACATCTCTTCAATTCAGCCAGGAGGTGTCTTCTTTCGTAGGCCGAGTTGCCCTTGTACCCGACGTACTTGAAAACCTTAATCACCATTATTAATAGGTGATATCTGTACTTGTACCCACAGTGGTTAGTTGTACTTACAATATACACATTGTTGTTATCCACAAGCAGTTTGTATGCATTTGTAGGAACCCGTTGTATTCACTACGACATCCTAGAAATGTTTGTAGAAGATTTGTTGTTTCTGCATCATATCCACCATTTAATCAATCTCAGGTGGTTTTATTATATTTGCACTTGTTTGTGGGCTGTATATTGAATGCATAGGAGCCTTCCACGGTAGATTATGGACACTTGCATTCGTTGTGTTATACATTTCTACCTGTAAGAAGGCGATTTATTTGACTGCCATTGAAGTGTTGTTGACTGCAGGAATGAACACAATGGCCCTTGTAATATCTTTGAGAGCTTGTAATGTTGCTTATGAGTGAACCAACAATTCATTTCTATTTGGGATTTTAATGGATGTCCTTCCTTCATTCATTAATTTCCACTACAAATACTTTATTAATATTTGATCAAAATTATCATCTACAATTTGCATGGATTAGGATGAATGCTACAATCCAATCATCGTCATTTGCATGAAGGTTATATTGAGAATCAAATGAAATCATCCTTATCATTAAGTCAATGACACTTGCAAAATCTCTTGGTTTACAAATTTTATATGTATTCATTTGCAAGCTCAAGTGTGAGTTCTTTGTTCAAATTCACTTAAAGTTCAAGCCATTTTGTGACAATTCAAGAGATTTTTCTTTTGGTCAAAATTGGCTTAAGTATTTTGCGCATTCACTTGGATTAAGATTTAGTTCATTTTATAGTCCAAATAATGTCCAAGTCATAGTTCTCAAAAATGAGTTTAAGTTCAATCCACTTGATGTTGCATGGCTCAAGTTCAATGTCTTCAAATCCCTATACACTTGGCTCAAGTCTCATTGTCTTGTTCAATTCAAGTGAATTCTTTTTAAATTACTTAAGTTTGCAAGCCTTTATCAATTATTCAAGTTCTTGTTGTTATTTCAGACAAATTTTCAACAGCCTCCCGACGTCTTTCCTGTTTAGGGGAAAAACCAAGAGGCCGCCTACCCGCCACGTCAACAAAGATGTGCACAGTTGGTGTTTGTGAGACACCGCGGCGGTATTTTTTGTTTTTCTCCCATCACGCCAACAAAGGCGTGCATGGGGTTTTTTTAAAAAAGCATTTTTATTTGAAAAGCAATTTTGATTTCTCCCTGCTCGGAGGTACTTATGAGCGACCAAGCCTCGCCGTAGTTGCCGCACCAGGGTCCCATCCCACCACGCACACTAAAGGTGTGCTTGGGGCAATTTTCCGGTTTGCCACGAACATTGAAGCAGAGTTTTGAGTTTAGAAGAATTTGTACCTTCGCAGGGTTGTCGGTGTTGGCACGTGGATCGAGGGATCACTCGCCTACCTCGTTGTAGGTGTCGCACCGGGGTCCCATCCCACCACGTGCACCAAAGGCGTGCTTGGGGCGATTTTTCGGCCCGATACAAACATCGAGGTAAGAGAGGGAGATGGATTATTTATTTATTTATTTACTATAACTGATTATGATTAATAAATAATTATTTATAATTAAAGGTAATTAATTATAATTAATTTCAATAAATTATAATTAATAATTATTAATAATAATTAAATATAATTAAATATTTAATCCTAATAAATTTTAATTAAATGTAATTATTTTTATTATACCCCCTTCCGATCAAAAATGTGTAACTTCCGATCCGATCGGAAGGGGGTGTCGAAGGAGGGGAGAATGGCTTGGGTAAGGCTAGGAAAATGCTCTCCTCTCTCTCTCTGGACAGGAGGACCGGAGGTGGGAGAGGGGTTCGAGATAGAGGGCAGTCGGCGGCCTTGTGGGAGGTCGGAGAGGAAGAGGAGGGAGCTGCTTGCGATCGTGGAAGAGAGGAGGCGTAGGTGTCCCCGAAGGCTTGAGCTCGTCTCCCTCTTATAGACGCAAAAGGAAGGGAGGCGATCGAGGCTCTGCAAACAGGAATCCCGGGACGGCGCCGAATGCACAGCGATTCGGCGGGATTTCGGGCAGATTTTACGGGATTCATTCGACGAGACGAGATATATGAGCAGGATTTCGGGGACTTAAACAGGTATTTCGTATATATATATATATTATAACAGAGGTCAACAGCCCTTGATTGTG
>NW_021318952.1:46837-55450 GCF_001605985.2 Dendrobium catenatum | reverse complement strand
ATAACAGAATGTATAAAGAATACAAGCTCCTACGAGCTTCTACAAAGGTAGGAGATTAGTTGGAACACTACGGTCCACTTGCAGAAAGCAATGAGTAGTGCACGACAGTCTACCTGTATGAAGCAGCGAACAACTCTATCCAGAAGCTGTTACGCCATGCCACCGAATCCACAACATTCATGCAAGTGGACAGAATGCGTTTTATAAATATTTCAAAATACCCCTACACGTGCACTATAATTTCTATACACATAGGTACACTAAAGGGGAAAATACAATCTAAACCCGCATGGGCCCCGATGAGCGTGTTATTGGTACACACGTGACATCTAGAGATGCTGCGCGGGTTATCTAATTTTAAACCTGATCTTCCCTAGCAGGTAAAAAGGAGTAGAAAGGTATAATTATAAAATGCCCCCAAAAATCCGCGTGGGCCTCGGCGAGCTTGTTATTGGTACACACGTGACGTCTAGGGATGCTACGCGGGCTGACAAGTGAATTCAAGTTCGTAACCGATCCTTCTATATGGGTCAATAGAAGTCGACAGGGTTCGAACCAACAAACAAATATATGATTGTGGCGACCGTTATATTTGTCTTAATACATTCATATTATGCCTTCAAGGCTTATAACAATGAGAATTCACTATCAAAGGACATAAAGCCTATGAAACCTGATCCCCTATCGTCAAGTTGATAGGGTTCAATCAATAAAGAGAAATAACTCCTAACACTCCGATGATGGCCATATGATTGGTTATCTCAATCGGAGGGGTTCACAAATACTTTCAAATTCTATCCAAATGCTCGAAAATCTAAACTCCACAAAGTTCAAATCCAAAAAAACCAAAAAATTTCAAAGATCATCCAGAATCTTAAAATCCCAAAAATCCAAAAAAATATTTAAAATTGAAATAAATCCATCAACACTTAAAGCAAAATCCATCAACCATCCGCAACAATTTGTCGAGGTGGACAAATTAAAATTTACTTCAGCTCACAAAAGAGCTAAATGCATAGTCAAAAATATCACTATGATTCATTCTCAAACTAATCTCCTGCTAATAAGGATGTTGTAAGTGTCCTCTAACCGGCGATTTTGCAGCCAAATGGCACCGCAAGATAAACGGTTATGACCCGGGGCCCTATGAACCGAGTGGTTTTGCCGCCAAATAGCACCATGAAATACCGATTATAGCTAGATCCAATACGCTCCTTAGTGGCATCAAATCATTGAGACATGAATCAATAGGATATGATTGATAGGGCACAAAGCCCTCTGTTAGCTAAGGTCGATTCAAATTTATCCCCTTAAGTAAATATTCACCCCCGGTCTACAAGGTTCCCTTGAATGAAGCAACCCATGGCTGTCGATAAGGATCCTTCTGTCAGTTTGGGTTGACTACCTCCTCTAACTTAGTAGACCAGGGACCACGATGGCCCGGGACGACGGAACCATGGGATCTTGATCGGAACTATCATCCATTCCCCTACCATCCGCTTTAAGTGCAAGATGGTGCAATTTCTATTTTAAATATCAAACCTTTCCGAATGCCCAGATTCTAACCCAATTTCCAAATCCGAACCTATTGCTGCTACTATATGCCAGATAACACGTACCTCTACCTATCTGATTAACGACTAGCCTTAATCGAAAGTTCTCTCTCGTGATCAGGAGGGGTAATTAACTATAAGGGCTTGCGCCTATAGGAAACCAGAACTTAGATCATAAAGTCCTCACAAAATGAGGGCGAAATTTTTGGGTAGTGTCTTATCTACAAACTCATTTGCCTTCCAAAATTTACCTCGGAACTTATCAGTTAAAACTCTCTCGTCAAATAAAAAGAAAAGCGGGGAGGCCGAGGCCGAATTTTCGGAGCCCACAGATTTTTGGCGACTTCGCTAGGGATTGATTTCTCTTTCCATCTTTGACTAGTCATCTAAATGTTATAGTAGCAATAAAAAAATTAATGATATTATTGAGCTCTGTACGGTGAACATCAGGATGTGACATTTGATCCTTATATCCAAAGATCCATCACTAAAAGGTCCCGATATAGCTAAAAGCTACCATTTTTTATGATGATAGAGCAAAGAAAGAATAAAGATGTGTACGGTGAACATCGTGATGTGACATTTGGTCATTATTTTTAAAGATCCATCACTGAAAGGTCCTGATAGAGCTAAAAGCTACCATCTTTTATGATGGTAGAGCAAAAAAAGAATAATGACATGTACAGTGAACATCAGGGTGTGACACTTAGACACATATCCAAGAATCCGCTGCCGAAAGATCCTGACATAAGGGAAGAAAATATAGAGATCAACATCTCTAGAGAAAATATATATGCATAAGAATGGTGTGACATCTAGTATGTACCCCTAGAGATCCACCATTAAAGAAATTCATCAAAAGTGGGTTGCAAAGAAGACCTTCATCGGTGTCATTCCATCAGAAGACTAAGTAGAAGAAATAAAAAGACTTCTTTGTGAATTCAGTGATTGCTTTGCCCGGACCTATGCTGAGATGCCAGACTTATCCCCTGATATGGCAATTCACAGATTAGCAATCAAACTGGATGTAGCACTTGTCTAGCAAGCTCCAAGGAGAATGAGATTGGAGATCAAAGACCAGGTGATTGCTAAAACAAAAAGGCTTATAGAGGCAGGCTTCATCCGAGAAGAAAAATATGCTGATTAGATCGCAAATATCGTCCCAGTGAAGAAGAATGGGCAGATTCGTATCTGCATCGACTTTCGGGACCTCAACAAGGCGTGCCCAAAAGTTGACTTTCCACTCACTGTATCAGAACTACTAGTGGATAACACATCCAACTATGACATGTTCTCATTTATGGATGGATCATCGGGCTACAATCAAATCAAGATGGCGCCCGAAGATGAAAAGCATACATCGTTCAGGACTACTGGCTTTCATTCGACTATACTGTCATGCCCTTTGGCCTGAAGAATGCTGGTGCTCCCTATTAGCAGGCAATGACTCATATATTTGATGATTTGATATATCAAAAGGTCGAGTGCTATGTAGATAACCTTATTGTTAAAAGCCTTCGTCAAAAAGATCACTTAAAAGATCTCAGAATTATATTTGAAAGGATCAAAAATTATGATTTAAAGATGAACCCTCTCAAATGCGCCTTTGGTGTTTCTTCTAGCAAATTTCTCAGGTATGTAGTCCGTCATTGAGGAATTGAGATTGACCATAATAAAATTAAGGCGATCAAGAAAATGCTGCCACCAAGGAACCTTCGATAGTTTCGCTCACTACAAGGACAACTGGCTTTCATTCGACGGTTCAATCGAATCTGTCGGGTAGGTGCCAACTATTTTCAAAGTTAATGAAGAAGGATGTTCATTTCAAATGGGATGAAGAGTGTCAAGAAGCATTTGAGAGTATTAAAAGATAAATTTTGAATCCCCCTGTTCTTGCAGCACCAATTCCGGGGAAGCCTCTTATACTATACACGGCAGCACTAGAAAAGTCTCTCGGAGAATTATTGGCCCAACATAGTGAAGGAAAAGGAAATGCACTTTACTACGTCAGTCGGAGGTTGATCAGAGTAGAGATCCGCTATTCTCCAATTGAGAAGCATTGCATAGCATTGATTTTTGCAGTTCAGAAATTTCACCACTATATGTTTTCTCACAAAATCATCCTGATATCAAAGATCGATTCGCTGAAATTCTTGATGACGAAACCAGTGTTGACAGGTCATCTAACCAGGTGGGTATTACTATTAATACAGTTTGATATCACATATATGTCATAAAAGGCGGTGAAAGGACAAGCCTTGGCAGATTTTCTCGTCGCACATCCTATCCTGGCAGACTCTCCACTCAATGATGATTTGCATGATGAGCAAATTATGCAGGTCGAGGAAGATGAAAAGTTACCATTCTGGGAGATGTATTTCGACGGGGCATCGTCAATTAAACCTGTCCGACCTCTAAATATTGTAAAAGCCCGAGCCGGCATCGATCTTGTTCTTATACCACCTGAGGGAGGTATAATGAGATTTTCATTCAGTTTGATTGAACCTCGGACCAACAATAAAGCCGAGTACGAAGCTCTATTAGCAGGGCTGGAGATTGCGATCGATGTCAAAATCCAACATCTCCAAATCTTCGGTGATTCTCAGCTCGTGATAAATCAGGTCCTCGGTATTTATAAAGTTGGCAAAGTTGAATTGGCTCATTACCACCGACGAGCTCTCGAACTTCTGAAGCAAGTTCCAAATATTGAAGTAGCTCAAGTTCCTTAAGGACAGAGTGCTAAAGCAGATTGTTTGCCAAACTAGCTAAAAAAATGGCAAACATTAATGAGGAGCAGCCTATATTCATTGGAGTTTACACTCGAAGAGTTTTGGAATCTGCTCTATATATTTTTCGAGTGTAGAAAAAGTATCAGATTCAAGCCAGCAAGATAAAATGTCAGTTAACCCTCAACCTCTCAATCAGATCGTTATGAAGAATTATCCAGAAAAATATCATGTGGCCAAGAGACATAAAGCTAGTCAAGCTTCAGAATTGTGGTGGCATTATTTAGATATTGAAGCTGAAAATAATTGGAGGCAGCCATTCATTGATTACTTCAAAGAAAACAAGTTCCCGACAGAAAAGTATACGGTCGCACAAATTCTAAAAAGGGCATTGCGATATGCATTTGTCAATGACACGTTGTACAGATGAGTTTTTGTCAAATGTGACTAAGGTGCCTAGGGACCAAGGAAGCTGATAAAGTGGTAGCAGAAGTCCATGAAGGGCTTTGTGGAGCACATCAGTCAGGTCCTAAGATGGTCACTAAAATTAAGAGAATAAGTTACTATTGGCAGACCATGGTTAGAGATTGTATTGACCATGCTAAAAGGTGTCATGAATGTCAGATCCACGGTGATGTTATACATCAACCTCCAAATCCTCTACACCCAACAGTAACGTCGTGGCCATTTGAATGCTAGGGCACTGATATAATCGGGCCAATAGATCTGCCATCATCAGCGGGATATCGCTTTATTCTGGCAGCAACAGACTACTTCTCAAAGTGGGCAGAAGAAACTCCATTTAGAGAGGTCACATCCGAGCATGTGATCAATTTTTTTACCCACAATGTCGTCTACAGATTTGGTGTGCCAGGCCGCATAATCTCAGACAACGGTACTGCATTCAAAAGTACAAAAATCTATAAATTCATTCATCGGCACAAAATTGATTGGCGGTATTCATCCATATACAATCCAAAGGCAAATGGCTTGGTTGAGGCCTTCAACAAGACGTTGGTGAAATTGTTGAAGAAGATCCTTACTAAGAACAAAAAAGAGAGCGGCACACGAAGATGATAGAAGCGTTACGGGCATATCGTACAACCTACAAAACGTCAACTAAAGCCACTCCTTACTCTCTAATGTTCGGTGTTGAAGCCGTATTACCATTGGAGATTGAACCACCGCTTTGAGTAGCAATTCAGAATGACCTCACTCAAGAGCAAAATATCCGCCTTAAAATGGAAGAGCTCGACTCACTTAATGAGATCAGATTACAAGCTCAACAAAACCTAGAAATTTATCGAGGAAGAATGACAAAATCGTTTAATCGGATGGTGCGTCCTCGGACATTTTAAGAAGGGGAATTAGTCTTGGTGCTGAGCCACACTGAAAAATCGGTGGTAAATTCGTATCTAATTGGGAAAGCCCTTTGGTCATCGAGAAGATGTACCAATGAGCATATCAATTGATCGATCTAAACGGTCAGAGGCCTATGCCACCTATCATCGACCGACATTTAAAGAAGTATCATGCATGAGAATTTCATGACTAATGTACTTTATAATTATCAAAGTTTTATGTATAATTATTAGTGCATACTTACATTTATATTTTGAAATTCTCTTGTATAGCAAGAATGCATTTCAAAATCTCCCATCAGACTGTGGGCATTTTAAATATTTGTTCGGGTCGACATCGCGCTGCATGCCTAGATCCCCAAATAAATATTTAAAATCTCAAAAATACAAAGCTTATCCAAAATGTCCCTGCGAGACAGTGGGCATTTTAAATATTCATTTGGGTCGACATCGTGATACATGCCGAGATCCCCAAATAAATATTTAAAATCTCAAAATTCCAAATTTATTCCATTTTAAAATATCCCTGTGAGGCAGGGGCATTTTAAATATTTATTCGAGTTGACATCGCGCTACATGTCGAGTTCCCCGAATAAATATTTAAAATTATTGATTCAAATATTATTTTGTGCTAAAGAATATAACATACTTGTTTTTCAAAGTATATGCAGTTGATCTTTCAAAAGCTAAAGACATCGCCTTCTCCAACGAATAAAGACTCAAAAGTCAAGAAAGAAACTTTTGTAACTACACACTCCAACAAATTAAGTCAGAAAAGCTTGAAAGTCTTTCAACGGCTTGAAGCTTAAGGTTCGAATGGGTGTAAAAGGTCGGATCCAACACGCCCAAATATGGCCGGATCGCTGGCAGCTCCGTCTACTCAACAAGTCATATCAAGTGATTCAGATTAAAGTATTCTCAAGTGGTTAAGGATCAAGATACTACCTACGTTCGGTACTATCAACTGAATCCAGAATCTATAAATCCTTCAACAAATCCGTAAACCACAAAGCGATAATCGAAGGAATTTTTCTTCAACAAGTCCGTCAAAGCATAAAGCAAAGGACCGAAGAAAATTACCCTAAAATTCACACAAAGCCTAAGGCTGAACTAAGTGGATTCCGTCATCAACAAGTCTACTATGCATAAAGCTCTGGATCGATGACTTTTCACCATCGACCTGTTACGAACCTAAAAGATTTAGGTCACTGACATCTACTCCTTCATCAAGCCCGCCAAAGCACGAAGCATATGGCCGAAGGAACACAAATATCCTAACAAATCATTATTGATAAACCAGGTAATCCCCCATCAATGTCCGCAGCACAAAGCACAGGACAGAAGAACCAAAATCTCGTGACTTAATCTAAAATTATGAAAAGAAGCATCCCAAATAATATCTACAAGTGTCCCTAAAGACTGGGGGCATTTTAAATATTTATTTGGGTCGACATCGCGCTGTATGCCGAGATCCCCAAATAAATATTTAAAATACTATGAGCATAAGTCAGAGTACAACCACAGAAATCTCAAGCACAGTAAAAAGAGAGCTCGTCAAAAATGAATTTATAAAATCACTTTATTTTGTTAAGTTCAAAATTCATATACAAATTTGTGGATCACATCTTTTTATAAGATTATATCAGCTGAAAGAAAAAGAAAAGTACGATATTCTTCACAAAGGACTGAAATCTGTCTCCTAAACTACGCCTGAAGAGGAACCCGACAGCTTTATTATGCTCCTTCCAAATACCAGGTGTTCTGCACTTCTAGGACCTGCACAAAGCGTTGGAAATGTCAACAAGAAAAAAGAAGAATTATGCGATATATGTAAAACTACAAAAAGAAAAGTCGTACCTAAAATAGGCATCTCCCAAAGTGGCTCACGAAGAAGTATCCCAATCCTCTTGAAGCTTGTGCAAAAAAAGGGGTGTGAGAAAGAAGCTAAAGAAAGAAAAGAACAGTACAAACAAAGTAAAAACGTACCAAAACTGAAGCCTCCCAAGGTAGAAAAACTGGCTGAAGCTTGGATCCTCTTCCCGCAGTAGCCTGCACAAAATATAAAATATTATCAGTACGAGCACAAAGTCAAAACTAAAAAAAAAAGAAGGGGAGAAAATGTACTTGAGCTCAAGAAGTAACTGTAGAAGGCCTAAAGCAGCAAGAGTCCTATAAACAGTAGAGGAAGATGCGAGCATTCATGATTATGCTAGAAACTAATATGACTGTGATGCCAAAGAAGAATAGAAAGTGGCAGTGATATATACTATTCTCAATTTACGAAATAACATTCTAAGGATCTGAATATGAGGATCCACGAAGGCACAGAGGTGGACTTTTGGAGATCCACTAAATAAAAATGGTAGTGTGACATCGAGATCTACTAAATAAAAATCGTAGTGTGACATCCAAGAAAATTTTTGGAGATCCACTAAACAAAAATCGTAGTGTGACATCCAAGCAAAATTTTGGAGATCCACTGCATGAAAGCCCTAGTTTGACATCTAGAACATATATCTAAAGATCCACAGGGTCAATCAGCATGCAACAAATGTGATTCGCTCTAGAGGTAAATCACATTTGTTGGGGGGCATTTGTAAACCTATGTATAAACAAAACAAGAAGAGAAGAAACCATGAATCCAGCGCACGTACCTAACACCCGTCGGATCCAAGAACTCCACAAAATCTGACCCAAATCACGCCGAGGCATTGTTCCTTCGGCGCCATTCGCATCACTTCTCTGCAAACCCAACGCAAATCCTGCATCGTTGCCTCGATCGTTAACCCATTCACCTCTATAAAACGTGACCGAAGTCCCCGCTCTTCTCGCTGCTCTCCGACTCCACACGTGAATCCCCTCCTCCAACCAAATCTCCTCTACCCGTCCAAGCCTTGATCCTGTCGCCACTTCTGATCCATTCAGTTCAAAGAGAGAGAGAGAGAGAGAAAGAGATAGAGCAACCGACCTCTC
>NW_021318952.1:28729-43544 GCF_001605985.2 Dendrobium catenatum | reverse complement strand
ACAAATTCAAAACTACTTCTGCTCACAAAGAGCCAAATGCCTAGTCGAAAATATCACTAGGATCCATTCTCAAACAATCTCTTGCCAGTATGGACGTGGTACGTGTCCTCTAACCGGCGGTCTGCCGCCAAATGGCACCGCAGGATAAACGGTTATGACGACCCGGGGCCCTCTGAACCCAGTGATTTTGCCGCCAAATGGCACCACGAAATACCTGCTATGGCCAGAGCCAATAAGCTCCTTAGTGGTATCAAATCTTTGAGATATGAATCAATAGGATATGATTGATAGGGCATAAAGCCCTCTGTTAGCTAAGGTGGATTCAAATTTATCCCCTTAGACAAATATTCACCCCCGGTCTACAAGGTTCTTCTGTTAGGTTGGGTCGACTACCTCCTCTGACTAAGTAGACCAGGGACCACGATGGCCCGGGACGACGGAATCATGGGATCTTGATCGGGTCTATTATCCATTCCCCCACCATCCGCTTTAAGTGCAAGATGGTGCAATTTCTATTTTAAATATTAAACATTTCCAAATGCCTAGATTCAAATCCAATTTCCAAATCTGAACATATTGTTGCTACTATATATCAGATAACACGTATCTCTACGTATCTGATTGACGACTAGCCTTAATCGAAAGTTCTCTCTCGTGATCGGGAGGGGTAATTAACTATAGGGGCTTGCGCCTATAGGAAACCAGAACTCAGATCATAAAGTCCTCATAAAATGAGGACTTATCTACAAACCCATCTGTCTTCCAAAATTTACCTCAGAACTTATCAGTTAAAACTCCCTCGCCGAATAAAAAGAAAAACGGGGAGGCCGAGGCCGAATTTTCGGAGCCCACATGGTTTTAGAGCATGTAGCCTCTACGAGCAATAACTAGCAAATCTATAATTATGGGTTTTCAAGCTTTAGCAGCCAGTTGTTTCTAGTCTTTTTAATTTAGAAAGTCCACAACATTACAATTCGAATCCTTAATGATATTCTTTAGATGAATATTAAGAGATCTCATAAAAACTTATTATATTGGAGTCTCCTTTTAAAATTGCGCAATAAGAGGCGCGCCTCTACACAATTTGTCCCAAAATCGCCTCGAAGCTTACGCAATTCCACCCCTGGCTGAAGCGTACGCCTCACATGGACTGAGGCGCGCCTCAGAGGCGCAATTGCGCAACTCTTGGTGAGGCATATGCCTGATGGGATTAGGGCCCACCCACTTAAAATGAAGGTTTTTTTCTCCTTAAACCCGCACGACAACAGCTCCTCCCGATTTTTTCCTTCCCGCACGGCTCCAGTTCGCGAAACAGAGAGCTCCCGCACGGTCCTTACCCGCCGGCTTCCCTTCCCGCCGCTTCTCCCGCCGGTGCTGCCTCTCTTTGGCAAAGTTAAAATTTCTAGCCGCCCTCTAGGAGTACTCCACATTGGATTTTAGGTATTTTTTTAGTTTAGGGTTTGATTTTTCAAGAGTAAGAAAATCTAGGGTTTATGTTTTTTTTTTATTATTTTTTTGTGTTTTTGGATTTTTGCTTTAGGAGACATGGTTAAAGGTAAAGAAAAGGCGAATACGTCATTACGGCGTAACCCTTCTTGGAAATATAGCATGCAACGTATGTCTATTTAAAATACAATTTTTGTGAAAAAGTGGTGAAGGCCGGAGTAACTCGCATGAAGGAACACTTATCATGCTCTCATAAAAACGTAGCACCGTGTACAAAAGTGCCGGACAATACAACAACAACAACATCAAGCCTTTATCCCACTACGTGGGGTCGGCTACATGAATCCTTTTTCTCCATTGTGTCCTATCAAAAGTGCTAGACAATGTGATGGAAGAAATAATTGCTTACATGAAGAAAACTACCACGGCAAAAAACTTACAACATGAGCAATTTGATGAAAGGGTCGAACATGGTGCTTATTTCGGGATCGAGAGTGGAAATGGCTCTTCCTCCACTATACATAACAGAGGTGCACGGAGTCCTATGGATCAGTATATAACTAATCCAAAAGAGGATAGAGGACAAGCACAAATGATGCCTGCGGCTGATAGTAGAGAGGGTCGACGCCAGGTTTGCATGAATATTGGCAGGTATTTTTTTTTTTGAAAATGCCATACCATTTAATGTTGCTACGTCGCCTGCCTACTTCAATATGCTGCGATCTGTAGGGATGTATGGGAGAGGGTTGAAGGCACCTTCCATATATGAGTTGCGAACATGGATTTTAAAAGAGCTGCATAACACCGAGCGGAGCATTAATGAGATTAAAAGGACATGAATTGAGACTGGTGTTACCATTATGTCAGATGGATGGTCTGACATGAAGAGCAGGAGCTTGATTAACATCCTTGTCAACAATCCCTACGGCACGGTATTTTTACGATCAGTTGAGGCTACATATGAAGTGAAAAATGCTGCATTCATTTTCAATTTACTAGATGGGGTTATTGAGGAGATTGGGGAGCAATTGGTTGTTCAGGTAGTGACTGATAATGCCAGTGCATACAAAGCAGCTGGTCAGATGTTGATGGAGAAGAGCACACACCTATATTGGACACCCAGCGCATCACATTGTATCGTTCTCATTTTGGAAGATCTTGGCGACTTACCTCAGCACAAGAGTGCTCTTTCTAGGGCGAAGAAGATTACAAAGTTCATCTACAATCACTCTTGGATCTTAAACTTGATGAGAAAATTTTCAAAGAAAGAAATCATTCGTCCTACAACCACTAGGTATATTCTTAAATTTGTAATTTTGTACATTGCAAATCATTCCTACTGTATGCTCTTAATTCTTACATTTGTGCACTGTGAATCTATAGGTTTGCCACATCCTATTTGACACTGCATAACTTGATGGAGGTGGGGCAACCTTTAGAAGTAATATTTACATCAACTGAATGGCTTAACTCTGCTTAGGGGCAGAAAAGTGAGGGGAAGGAAATAAGAAAGAAAACTCTGAATGATAAATTTTGAGCTACTGTGATCTTATGCCATTTTGAGCACGAGACTCTTAGTGCAAGTATTACATTTAGTGGATGCAGAGAAGAAACCAGCTATGAGTTTTATTTATAATGTTATGGATGATGCCAAGGAGTTGATTACACACAACTTGGGAGGAGAGGAGGCAAGTTATAGGGAGATTTGGGATATCATTGATGCTTGGTGGGAGGTGCAGTTACACCGTCATCTACATGCAGCAGCATATTATCTCAATGCTCAATTTTAATATTCAGAGAAGAAATCTTCAAATCCGGAGGTGAAGCTTGGTATATATCATTATATGGAAAGACTAATACTGGAGCAGACAGATAGGGAGCTTGCATATTTACAATTTGTTCAATTCCGGAATAAAGAGGATTTTTTTTGTTTGAATGCAGCAAAAGCAACCATTTTCAAACGATCTCCAGGTATAGTTATTTTGGTAAATGCAATACACTTTATTCAATTTTGATTTTCTTTTTTCTTGAAAGCAGTTGAATGGTGGATCCAATTTGGTGATTCCACCCCTGAGTTTCAGAGTTTTGTTGTAAGAGTGTTGGGCCTCACTTGTTCTTCTTCTGGGTGTGAGCGAAACTGAAGTACATATAGTCAAGTACAAACAAAGAGAAGAAATCGACTATCAACACTCAGAATGAACTCCCTCGTATATATTATGCACAACAAAAGAATAAGAGAGAGAAGGTTGAGGAATAAGGGGTTAGGATGATGAGGACCCGTTGGTGTGTAATGATATGTTATCTGATAATGAGTGGTTCATAGATGATGAGACAGATTTGTCATTATCAGACTTACAACTAGAAGATCTAAGTGTGGATGTCTTGAGGGGCAAAGCAGATCAAGTGGACACATCCACTAGTACTACACCACACACATCCACTAGCTCTGCAACATAACAATCAAGTAAAGGTATTCCATAACTTCTTATATGCTATTGCATTATATTTATGTCAAGTGAGCAATTAACATGATAATGATCTTTTCTTATATTGAACATATAAGAGAAAAGTGAATTATATTGAAGATGATGATGATATGACATTCATAGATACAATTAGAGAAGAAGATTCCCTTAAAGACCCATTTAGTGATGGGATATAATTGCATTTTATTTATTCTTTGTACTTTTGGAGTTTTGTTAAGCTAATATTTTGTAATTTTGTACATTGGGACATGATTTTATTGCATCTACTTTCTTAATTTTCACTATTTTCATATATCATTTAGATGTTTTTATTGTAAGATGGAATATTGCTATTATTTTCCTGTTAAAATCATTAATTTTTCATTTACGCAATTCTGTGTCCGTGAGGCTTACGCCTCAGACCGCCTCGAGGCATACACCTCGCCTCACGGACGAAACCCGCCTCGAGGCTTAATTACGCAATTTTAAACCTTAGTCTGTATCACTGTATGGAAAGAATAATACCAGAGCAGGCAGATAGGGAGCTTGCGAATTTACAACTTGTTCTATTCTGGAATAAAGAGGGTTTTTTTGGTCTGAATGCAGCAAAATCAACCATTGTCAAACGGTCTCGAGGTATAGTTATTTTGGTAAATACAAGATATTTTATTCAGTTCTGAATTTTGATTATCTTTTTTATTCTTGAAAACAGTTGAATGGTGGATCCAATTTGGTGATTCCACCCCTAAGTTACAGAGTTTTGCTGTAAGAGTGTTGGGCCTCGCTTGTTTCTTCTAGGTGTGAGCGAAACTGGAGTACATATAGTCAAGTGCAAACAAAGAGAAGAAATTGGCTATCAACACTCAGAATGAACTCCCTCGTATATATTATGCACAATAAGAGATTAAGAGATAGGAGATTGAGGAATAAGGGGTTGAAGGATGATGAGGACTCATTGGTGTGTGATGATGTGTCATCTAATAATGAGTGGTTCATAGATGATGAGACAGATTTGTCATTATCAAACTTACTGCAAGAAGATCTAAGTGTGGATGTCTTGAGGGGCGAAGCAGATCAAGTGGGTACATCCACTAGTACCACACCACATACATCCATTAGCTCTGCAGCACAACAATCAAGTAAAGATATTCTACAACTTCTTATATGCTATCGCATTATATTTATATCAAGTGAGCAATTAACATGATAATAATTTTTTCTCTTATTGAACAGGGAAGATAAAAGTGAGTCATATTGAAGATGATGATATGGCATTCATAGATACAATTGGAGAAGAAGATTCCTTTGAATACACATTTAGTGATGGGATATGATTGCATTTTATATGTTTTTTGTACTTTGGGAGTTTTGTTGAATTAATATTTTGTGATTTTGTACTTTTGGAAATGATTTTATTGCATCTATTTTGTTACTTTCCACTATTTTTATATATCATTTAGATGTTTTTATTGTAAGATAGAATATTGCTATTATTTACCTGCTAAAACCCTTAATTTCTCATTTACGCAATTCTGTGTCCGTGAGGCTTACGCCTCAGACCGCCTCGAGGCTTACGCCTCGCCTCACGGACGAAAACCGCCTCAAGGCTTAATTATGCAATTTTAAACCTTGATTAGAGTAAAAATAAACTAAAGGAGCTGAACTATTTGAAGTCATCATTGTAAAAAGATATTCTTTTATTACAAGAAGCGGAAAGCAATAATGGATTGAATAAAAAAAAGCTGTTGGAATTGAGGAATTCTACTATAATGAAGATGGACAATAATAAATCCCCTGATAATGATGGTGTCAATGCTTGTTTTTTTAAATATTGTTGGAGTATTGTAAACATGGAAGTGTGGAACATTGTTGACATTTTTCTTAATTCGAGTATAATGCCAGATTTCTAGAAAGAAACTTTGGTTATTATAATTCCTAAAGTTCCTAATGCAACTGAATTAGCAAAGTTTAGACCCATCAGCTTATGTCAAACAATTTACAAAATGGTTGTTTGAATGTTATTAAATAGATTGAAATTTTGTCTTCCTTTGATTATTTATGAACAACAAGGAGCTTTTGTACTAGAAAGATCTATTTCAGATAATTGCCTTGTGGCTCACGAGATCTTAAACAAATTTAGATTCTCAAAAGCTAAATTGGGGTTTATTTTGATAAAACTAGATATGGAACAAGCTGATGATAGCATGTGTTGGGAAATGTTGAATCAAATTTTATTTATCATGGGTTTCTCTGTGAAAATAATAAATATGATTATTCACTATATTAGCTCTCTGAAATTTTCCAATATTTCTCTGTGAAAATAATAAATATGATTATTCACTATATCAGCTCTTTGAAATTTTCTATTATCATCAATGAAAGGAAAAGTGGAGGGTTGCTTTAGGTAGTCGACAGCCAGCATAAAATTTGTCGAATAATCATGACATGAATCATTTATTTTCTTATAAGAAAATTATATCATTTAGATTGCAAAGATTGTAAAGTTATTCCGAATGAAAATTTATGTACCCAACATCGATTATTAGTTTTGGACTTTAAGATAAATGGGCAAAAAATAAAAAATAAAGTAAAACGATTTTTTATGATTATATGAGGGCATTTAAAAAATATTAACAAAAGTATTTTTGAGAGTAAGATTTTAGATCTTAAGATTCTATCTGTGAATGAGGATGCTAATATTATGTGGAAAAAAGTAGCTTGCGATATTAAGAATATTACAAAAGATATGCTTGGAGTTTCCAAAGGAAAAACTTTTAATAGTAAAAATAGTTGGTGGTGGAATCCAAATGTACAAGAAAAGATAAAAATTAAGAAGATTTGTTATAAAAATTAGTTTATATGTAAAAATTCTGATAATTGGGAAAGTTATAAAGATGCTCGTAAGGAATCTAAGAAAGCTATTTGCGATGCAAATAGCTTAGCTTTTAATGATTTATATAATAGATTAGATACTAAGGAAGGAGAAAGATATATTTATAAGTTAGTCAAACAAAGAGATAGGAGTAGTAAGAATTTAGTTCAAGTGAAGTGTATTAAGGATGAAGATCAAAAAGTGCTTTTCTTATAATATAATATTCAACAAAAGTGGATGAGATATTATTGGCCCTAATACTAGTGTCGGAGTCAAGTCGACCGCGCAAGGTAGATTTCAAAAGCGAAAGAACTCGAAATCGCGCTAAACAACTCACCCGACGCGTGTCGATCGAAACCCAAAATCGCCGAGATGACCTTCGTTCGCAAAACGGACAGCGTTGCCCCCCTCCCCATTCGCCTCTCTTGCGATCCAACCGCTGGATTCCTCCCTCCAAGCTTCTCCAAGGTAAATTTCTTCTCTTTCTCCTTCTTCGTCTTCTCCTTCATTCTTCTTCATTTCTTCTTCTTCTTCTTCCTTCCCTCTTCTTCTTCTTCATTTTTCTTTTTTAATCTTCATCCCTCCATATTTCTCATGATTTCTTTCCATTTTCCTCCTCTCCTTCATCTTCTTCTTCTTCCTCCACATTTTCTCCAAACCTACAACCAACCCTATCCTTAAATTTTTTATTTCTCCACATCCACTCACCAAACCACCTATGCCACTTCACAAAACACTTCCCTACACTTCCTACACACTCCCCACCAAAAATCCCCATCATCCTTTATTTTCTCTCTAACCTAGAAAGAGAAAATTCTCTCTAGAAGGAGAGAAATTCCTTCATACATGACTCCCTCTCCATTCCAAATATCTCCCTTCACCATTGTTTCCCCATAATTCCCTTCCTAGAGAGAAAATTTTCATTCTCTCTTTCTCTCCAAAATTGGAAAGAGATGGTTTTTCTCTCTAAACATCTCCCTCCATTTCCTTTCATCTCCTAAACCCTTCTCCATGCAAATTCCCATCAAATTCCTTCTTTCCCTCTCTTTCTCACTCTAGAAAGAGAGCTCTCTCTCTTTCTCTCTCTAACCTTTTAAAAAAAAACATGCATGTAATTAATTAAATTGCACAAATAATTAAAAAAAAAATTAAATTGTGCATCGCAGGTTTCCCACAGTCGCCGCCATTCGCCGTCGTCGCCTCGACTACTGCACACCCAAGGTAAAAAGCCCGACACTAGTATTTTAAATTTCTATGCATTAAATAAGTACTCGTGACCATTTTTTTTAGCGAACGAAGAAACTTAAGTGCCCATGACCACTTTTATCAGCGAGCGAAAAAATTCGTATGCATGAAATATAAATACCCGTAAGGCCGTGATCGCTTTTATTAGCAAGCGGGGAAATTTATTTTTTGTAAAAGAATTGATTAATTAAATACCCATCACTACTTTTAGGAGGGAAAATGTTGTGCTTTAAACATGTACTTAAAGACCCCGTGACCACTTTTATTAGCGAGCGGGGAACGAGACTGCAGCCGCAGTGTCATTTGACACCTACCGTGACTGCCTTTCTTAGCAGGCAGGAAGGCCTTACACACCCCGATGCAGCCCCCTATGCGGGGACAACGCCGAGGTGCTACCAAAATTTTCAACTGAACTTATGACTTAGAAAACTTTAAAGAGATTAAAATACACCTACAAGCATATACAATGAGTTCGTGGAGACGCATTCAAATGAATAACTAAAATTTGAACCTAAATGAGAACTTAATTTGAGCACAATTTAGACATTAATTGAACCTGCAAACATTTAACTCAAACTTAAATGAACATGAACTCTAAAGAACTTGAATTGGAATGGAGCACACAAAGCCAACCCTTGGATCGATGAATAAACAATCAAGATCTAAGCGAATCCTAGTCATTCTAGTGGACATAAATGAGCACAAAGCTTGTGATGACCAAGGGACTCCAAATGCAACCATACAAGGAAGGGGCGAATGATGAATAAAGCTTTAGCCCATTAAAAAGAAGGTCGTAACAATAATTAGAGACGATGCATAGTCTAACTACAAACAAATGAACAGATACTGCAAATCATTCAAGGCTGATAATTATGACATTTGTACCAATCATGTAAGCAGGTGTGCAAGAACTCATGGTAGGAGAAGAACTCCGCATACAAATTGTTTATAAGAAATGATGCAAAGCCTTCAAATGAATGTCAATAAACAAAATTAATGTGCAAACCACAAGCTACTATAAGGCTTGCAATCATCGTCACGATTCATCTGCAATCGATAAGATCGAAGAAAATGAACTTCATGCAAGCAAACAAAACTCAAAGTGAATGCAAGGATTTGTGGTAGAAGGATTTGTTTGATTAAACATATTTGCAAAAATGGGTGAGCACGAAGGAATTTGATGGCGTCCTTATCACCAACAACAATCCAACTCCAAGAAGATACATCAAAGGAAAATGTCAAATGCAAATGAACATGCAAGAATCCCTAGTGGATTAAGAACCCCAAGGACAATCTGCTTATAAGTAAAGATCAGAGTGAAAAATGTGATGGCAAGCTCGCAAGCAATAAGACAATATCTACAATCATTTTCCCTCTACATATAATGAGATTTGACATGCAATGAATATAACGGTTTGATGAATTCAACGAGTTTGGAGTGAATGAAGTATATGTACAATCAATAGTGTTCAACTCCAAGCAAGCATGTTAGCTTGACTACAAATAATAATTCTTCATGAGGCAAGCTTACTAGTACATGTAGAAATTCCTATGAGCCAAAAGCAAGAGATTAGTTAGTGCACTACAATCTACCTGCACAAATCATGCAAGTAGTGCACAATAATCTACCTGTGCAAAGCAACGAACAACTCAATCCAGAAGCTGCTACGCCTAGCCACTGGATCCGCAACATCCTTGCAAGCGGACATAACGCATCTACAAATACTTTCAAAATACCCCTACACATGCACCATAATTTGTATACACATATGTACACTAAAGGGGAAAATATAATCTCGACCCGCATGGGCCCTGGCAAGCATGTTATTGGAACACACGTGACGCTTGGAGATGCTGCGCGGGTTGATAAGTGAATTCATGTTCGAACTCGATCCTTCTATAAAGATGAATAGGAGTCGACAGGATTCGAACCTTCAAACAAATACACAGTTGTGGGACCGGTGTATTTATTTTAATACATTCATATTAGGCCTTCGAGGCTTATAATCAAGATAATTCACAAAATAAAAGTATAAAGCCTACAAAACCCGATCCTCCTAAGTAGGTAAATAAGAGTAGACAAGATTCGAATCATCGGATAAATATGCGGTCACGAAATTCACCAAAATATTTATTTTGTACATTCATATTAGTCCTTCAACGCCTTTAACAAAGGAAATTCACAAATAAAGACATAAAACCTATGAAACCCGATCCATTATTGGCAAGTTGATAGCGTCGACAAGGTTTAAGCTTTAAATGGAAATAATCTCAAACACCCAAATGATGACCATATTGAATGAAGGGCTCAACCGGAGAGGTTCACAAATATCTCCAAAATGTACTCAAAATCCAAAATCTAAAATCCAAAAAATATTTAAAATGGAAATCAAATCATTAACCACTCAAAGCAAAATACATCCACCCTCCGCAACAGTTTGCCGAGGTGGATAAATTAAAATTTACTTCCGCTCACATGGAGCTAATGCCTAGTCGAAAATATTACTATGATCCATTCTCAAACAATCTGCTGCTAACAAGGACGTGGTACGTGTCCTCTAACCGGCAATTTTGTCGCCAAATGACACCGCAGGATAAACGGTTATAACAACGGGGTCCTCTGAACCGAGTGGTTTTAACGCCAAATGGCACCACAAAATAGCGGTTATGGCCAGAGCCAATACGCTCCTTAGTGGCATCAAATCCTTTAGATATGAATCAATATGATATGATCGATAAGGCATAAAGCCCTCTGTTAGCAAAGGTGGATTCAAATTTGTCCACTTAGACAAATATTTACCCCAGGTCTACAAGGTCCCGTTGAACGAAGCAACCCATGGCTGCCGACAAGGATCCTTCTATCAGGTTGGGTCAACTACTTCCTCTGACTAAGTAAACTAGGGACTATGATGGCCCGGGACGACGGAACCATGGGATCTTGGTTGGGTCTATTATCCATTCCCCCACCATCCGCTTTAAGTGCAAGATGATGAAATTTCTAATTTTAAATATTAAATCTTTCAGCCCTTCAAACTTTTAGCATCCAAACTTATGCTGCTACTATACGCCTAATACTATGTATCTATGGATACAATGTATCTAATCGACGACTAGCCTTAATTGAAAGTTTTCTCTCGTTACCGGGAGGGGTAATTAACTAAAGGGGCTTGCGTCTATAGGAAATCAGAACTTAGATCATAAAGTCCTCACAAAATGAGGGCGAAATCTCTGGGTAGTGTCTTATCTACAAACCCATCTGCCTTCCAAAATTTACCCCGGAACTTAATTCCATTAAAACTCCCTCGCCGAAAGAAAAGCAAATCAGTGCAGGTAGAGGCCAGGGCCGAATTTTTGGAGCCCACTGGTATTTACTAAACTTTTTAATAAAGAATGTGAAAATACGATTAACTTTAGTGACTTTATCACCCTAAATGAAAATAAAGATTTTTGTCTTTATCGGCGTATAAGTAAAACCGAAGTTAGAGAGGCAATGGAGAAAATGAAGTGTGGAAAAGCTGTTGGACCTGATGATATTCCAATAGAGATGTGGAAATGCTTAGGAGATGAAGGAATTTCCTGTGTACTAAATTTTTTAATACTATTTTGAAGACTAAAAAGATGTCAAATCAGTGGAGAATGTGTAAACCCCTCAAAAGCTGATTTTTTTTAGTGCAGTTAGTCCGTACGAACTGGCTTTAGTACGAGACAAACTGAAGAAAATTGTGAAGAAATCTGTCAATTTCGTCTGTACAAACCTGGAAGGGTCGGGACGAACCGTCGGGACGAACTGAACCCGAGAGCATCGTCTATGGACGAAATAAATTGGAATTAATTTCGTCTGCACGATCCGTGTCCAGAGGAGTTCGTCCCGGGACGAATTTGGATCGCCCGTGACGATCAGTGTTGATAAATATCCGATAGAGATATTTTGGATTCATTTGAAGAGAGAAAGTGAAGGCAGGAGAGAGAAAGAAAAGGAAAGTAAGGAAAAAACTTGGTTTTGGAGCTCGCAGAGTGTTTTTCGTCCGACGACGCAGTTGGAAGATTTGTCTGTCTCGCAGTAAGGACTTCGAATCCTATTTTTGTTTTCGAAGATTTTGTGTTTTGTTATTTTCCTGTTCAGTTTTGTGTTTCAGTTACCGAATTTCTTGCATATCTTTGAAATGACAAAAGTTTTACCGCGCAACTTTTGATATGTTTCTGATATGATATGTCTGAACGTTTTGAGTATTTTCTGTAAAGTTTCTACCGGTTATTTTGAGTTCTGTGCGATTTTTTATCGAATAGAAAATTATTTAGATGTTGAAAAATGTTGCTTCAGTACAGTAAAAGTTTTATAATGTTGTTGTGAATTTTCTGTGATAATTTGGTAAATTTCTGAATCTGTGAATTTTGTGTAAATTTCGTATACTGCCGTTATGCCGCTGATTTTTCGTACGAATTCTGCTTTTGTCCTGAATTGTATATTGAATGAATTGATTAATTGTATGCTATCAGAAGGGAGTTATAAGGGGCCGGAATCCTATGTGATTCCGTTGTCTGGGTCCGGGAAGGGAGACATAAGGGGAAGTTCATAAATCTGAAAATTCTGTATATTTGTTCTGTTCTGGTGCTTTAAGCACAAAGGGAGACATAAGGGTAAGTTCTGAAATCTGAAAGGAAGTTATGTTCTGAAAATTCTACATATATCTGTTATGTTCTGGTGCCATGAGCACAAAGGGAGACATAAGGGGAAGTTCTGAAATCTGAAAGGAAGTTCTGTTCTGAAAATTCTGTATATCTGTTCTGTTCTGGTGCTTTAAGCACAAGCGAGACATAAGGGGAAGTTCTGAAATATGAAAGGAAGTTCTGTTCTGAAAATTCTACATATATCTGTTCTGTTCTGGTGCCACGAGCACAAAGGAAGACATAAGGGGCCAGAATCTGTATAGATTCTGTAAGGGTCTGAGAATTTGGAATCTGAAATATGATATGTGATATGTGATCTGAAATCTGATGTTTGATATCTGATAACCTGTTCTGTGACGTATCTGATCTGTTTTATGAATTATCTGATTAGAATTATCTGAGATGAATGTGATTTTATCTGATTTGAAATATGTTCTGTACGATTCTATTATTCTTTACAATTTTGTTCGTTCTGTACGATTTATGTTTACTCCGTACGATTCTGTCTGTGCTGTGAAATCTGACTTGTGAATTCTATTTTTCTGTATTGGTGATTTGATTTCCTTTTGATCAAGTATTTATATTCTGATGACTATATGATTTCTACATGATTCTCTGATTTATGTACGGCAATTTGAATAACTGCTTCTGGTGCATTATCTGATCTGTTTTGTGAATTATCTGATATATGATTTCTGATTTCTCTACGATTCTGTTTATTCTGTATGATTCTATTTGTTCTGTACGACTACGTTTATTCTGTATGATTCTGTTTGTTCTATACGATTTCTTTGGTTCTACGAAATCTGACTTGAGTATTCTGCTATTCAAAATAAATTCAGTTCTTCTATATCAGCTGTTTGATTCTAATCAAGTATCTGAGTATCGTATTTCATTTCATTATATACGATTTCTGTGATTATTTGAATACTGTACGGATTTATGAGTTTCATGTCATTGCACGATTTCATTGATATTTCATATTGTACCTGTCACTGAACACAGATACCGATATGGATATTGATACTGCATCGATTCGTTGATACTACCGATACCGATACCGATACTACTAGTTCACCGATACTGATAATTGTACTGATCTTATAGCACGTAACACACCGAATGCTGACCGATATGTGTGATACATGTGATACACTAACCATATGATATATAATATGATTTTACTGTATTGATTGATTTTAATTGTTATTATTGATTTGATTCAACTATTCTTACAATGTATTGAATTGATTGTTTTATGTGATTTCATACCGTTTGATATTATTGACCGGAAGTGATTCCTTTATTGATCTGATTGATTCTATTGATATGATTGAATGATGTTAATCGTATTTGATTTGACGGATTTACTAGTACTGACTCATTTACTGAGGATTTATCATTTCTGTACGGATTTACTGTTACTACATGATTTCACTGTTATAGCATAATCGTTCCTGTCGTCATTGAATTGTTATTGATATTGATACATACACTGCTGCTACTGATTCACTGTACTAACTTTATGAACGGGATATACTGAGCAAGTGACATGTGATTCACTGAGCACGGGATATTGATTTCTGGATTGCAAATGATTTATTGAGCAACTGGAATTGCAAGTGTATGTTTTGTTACGATCCTGCTCCATTGATTAGACTGATGTGATATATAAGACGACTACTGTAGAGATTGATGCACGTACTGATTTATTGAACATTATGGGATTTTCTACTGTTCATTGATTCTATCATGGATGATTTCGGATTCTATTATTTATGCAGTGATTTCTGTTTTTGTACTAATTTCTCTGTTTCTGGACTGATTGTTGTATCTGCATTGATTTAAAGATCATGTGCAAGTGACTAATAATGATTTGACTATTTGACATGCATATTACTTTCGTGTCGTGCTTTGATTTCAGTTGTAGGCTTTGGTGACCTGCTGGGCTATTTAAGCTCATTATATGTGGTTAATGATTTCAGGTGCAGAGCCTCCCGCGTGAAGCTTCTTTCAGACGCTAGTATAGGTTTTCATAGTTTATGTTCTGGCTTTGTTTTGTAGCCCGAGCGGCTATTGTACATGTTCTTTTGGACTGTGTATATAAAATGCCGAAATG
>NW_021318952.1:15204-28390 GCF_001605985.2 Dendrobium catenatum | reverse complement strand
CAGAATTCAAGTTGGATGGTTGAAGTGGAGGAATGCATCGGGCTATTGTGCGATAGAAAAGTCCCCCTCAAACTTAAGGGAAAATTCTATAAGATTGTGGTGAGACCTGCAATGCTTTATGTTGCCGAATGTTGGCCATTAAAAGAGAAGCATAATAATAAGTTAAGCGTTGCAGAGATGAGGATGCTTAGGTAGATGAGTGGCTTGACCCTTAACGATAGGATACGAAATGAGCATTATACGTGAAAAGGTTGGAGTAGCTCCAGTGGAAGATAAGATTAGAGAGAGTCGCCTTAGATGGTTTGGTCACATGAAACGGAGGCATTCCGATGACCCGGTTAAGAAAGTTGAGGTATTATATTTGACTTTTGTTAAGAAAGGTAGAGGTAGACCTAAAAAGACTTGGTTAAAAAATATTAGAAATGGTCTTTCTTTATTAGATTTAAATGAGAATTTGACTTTTAACCGGATACAATGGCGAAAAAGGATTCATGTAGCCGACCCCACTTAGTGGGACAAAGGCTTGATGTTGTTGTTGTTGTATCAATGAAAGGAGAAGTGATTGGATTAATACTAAATGCAGCTTTAGACAAGGGTGTCCATTATTCACTTGTCTTTTTATTTTATGTTCATAATTATTATCTAAACTAATTTTTGATAAAGGTCAGGATCTTGGTATGAGAATTGCTCCAAATACAGTTAAGATTTCACATCTTCTATATGTTGATGATGTTTTGTTAGTTGTTGAAGCATCTCGCCATAATGCTAAGAAGATTAATGCAATTATGAAGGATTACTATAGCTGGATCGGATAGAAGATTAATTCCAACAAATCTATGGTTCTTTATGGTAAATATGTGCCTAGCAGAAGGAAAAAAGAATTAACAAAATTCTGGGATATCGAGTTGTTGTTGAAATCACTTATCTAGGAGTTAATGGCTCTTAGTAGACTAAAAGCTGATAATAATCAAAATGGTGTAGATAAGATGTTGGAGAGGCTTAATACTTGGGGGTCTTGATCCTTTTCTTTGGTAGAGAAATTTTTGCTTATTAAATAAGGTTTTTCTTCAATTTCTTCTTTTATTATGACTCACTCTTTGATTCCAAAAGGCATTCTAGATGATATTGATAGATATTGTAGCAATTTTTTATGGCATAAAGAACTAGGAAGACAGGGAATGCATTATATTTCTTGGAAGACTCTTTGTACTATTATTTGTCAAGATGGTAATGGAATTCAAGGTACTGATGATAGACTAGGGCTGTTAAGGGCTCGTATTGCTTGGAATTTCATTCAAAACCATAATTCTTTTCTTAGCAAAATTATTGTATCTAAATATGGCAATGATATCTAGAAAGAAGATATAAAGAGAAACTCTTCACCGGCATGGCGTATTATTAAAGATGGAGTTCATTATTTAAAACCAATTATCAGATAGCAAGTTTCAAATGGTGTAAGTATCAATATCAAAAATGATATTTGGATTCTAGATAGAAGTTTAAATACTTGGCCAACTATGAGTAATATGGCTGATCTTTACGATAAAATGTGACAATTTTTCTTGAGGATGATGGTAGATGGAATTTTATCATTGTTGAAATTATGCTTTTCAGAAGAATTGATTCAGTAAATCATTGATACGCCAGTAATCAAAGGATCTGATGGTGATAAACCAGATCTTCTTGTTTATAAATATGGTAAATCTGTTATGGCTTTATCATATGAAGTTCTATAAATCATCATTATGAAAGTTTTAATGTAAAATGGATAGGGAAAGTAAAGTTAACTTCTAAGGAACTTTTATTTTGGTGGAGATTGCTAAATAATGCTCTTCCTACTAATTTATGGTTGAATTATAGGAAGTTGCAGAACTCTGTTTTATGCCCGAAAGCAAGTAGTAAAGTTGAGGATGGTAATCACATTTCAATTCATTGCATTAAGTTAAATGAGATTTTTGATAGTTTTTTGCAATGGGGAATTCAATTGCCTAAATTTAATAGTTTATCTCATTGTGTATATGAATTGGAGAAAATTGCTGGTAACCTCTGTATAATACCCAAAGAACATAAAAATGAAATCAAACCTCATATCCCATCGAGTCCTCAACAAGATCCCGCAAATTCCACTCAAGCCAGTCGAATCAATGTACCATTCGGCGCCGTTCTGGGATTCCAGCTCAAATCCTACGGCAGCCCCTCGAGTGCTGCTCTCCAACGCCTTTAAAAGCAAGCCCAAGCTCCCGTCGTTGCTGCCCTCTTCCACAATCGCGAGCTCTCCCAATCTTCTCTTCTCCCACACGACTCTTCTTCCTTCTCCAAACCGAAAGCCTCCGCTCCTGCTCTTTAACTCGACAGCCTCTTCCGACCACGACCGGCTCACCCGATCAAAATCCCATTTCCTTTCATCTGCCTCTGCTCAAATCCATCTCCACCCAACCTATTCCGACCTCTGTACCTACCCACGCAAGCAACCAGGGAGAGAGAGAGAGAGAGAGAGAGAGAACCCTACCTCAATCGAGCCTCAAATCCTTTGACCAAACTCCTCCATCAAGTCCGAAATCGAGCCCGACGTCCCCTCCCTATTCGGTTCAGAAGTTTCGACATTTTGATTTTAAACAAGAACGGGAGCACACTGGTTGTGAAGGTAACTTTCCCCTCACACGCGCTTCTTCAGCCAAATCCCGTGAACCCGTCAAACCATAATATCAGTAAGCTGGGATTTGCGATTAAGAAGGGAAGTTTATTGTTAGATTCACTGGTTTACCGAATTCTATACTAATCCTGCTCTAATCCTTCATTAATCATAATTAATCAAGTTTGATTAATTATAATTATTTATAGTTGAGTGTTATTAATTACAAATAATTGTAATTAGTTAGTAATTAAGATTAAGTTTAATTAATTATTTTTACTTACTTTTTATCTTAATTTATAATTATTTATAATTATTCATAATCAATTATTATTAATTATAAATAATTATGATTAATTAATAATTATTATTAATTTTAAATAATTATGTTTAATTACTTTTAATCTTAATTAAAATTTATTTATGATTATTCATAGGGTAATCACCTAAAAGCCTCATTTCAAAGTTTATGGCAGACCAAAAAACTGCCTATACACGCCTTTATTGCGTGTGGTGGGATGGGACCCCGGTGTGGCACTTACGGCGAGACAGGGTCACTCATAAGTACCTCCAAGCGGAGGGAAAGCAAATTGTCTTTTTAAACAGGTACCGTCAAAGACCCCATACACGCCTTTGTTGCGCGTGGTGGGAAGAAAGATCACGACCGCGGTGTCCTCGTCCGATACATGCAATCCCATGCAATCGCTTGCAAGTGGTACGCGTCCTCTAATCGGCAATTTTACGGCCAAATGGCATCGCAGGATAAACGGTTATGACCCGGGGCCCTCTGAACCGAGTGGTTTTGCCACCAAATGGCACCACAAAATACCGGTTATGGCCAGAGTCAATACGCTCCTTAGTGACATCAAATCATTGAGATATGAATCAATAGGACAAAGCTCTCTATTAGCCAAGGTGGATCCAAATTTTTCCCCTTAGACAAACATTCAACCCAGGTCTATAAGGTCCCCTTGGACGAAGCAACCCATGGCTGCCGATAAGGATCCTTCTGTCAGGTTGGTCCACTACCTCCTTTGAGTAAGTAGACCAGGGACCACGATGGCCCGGGACAACGGAACTATGGGATCTTGATCGAGTCCATCATCCATTCCCCCACCAAGCGCTTTAAGTGAAAGATGGTGAAATTTCTATTTTAAATGTCAAATCTTCAAACTTCCAATCTTTAATACCCAAACCCATGCTGCTAATATATGTCAGATAATACGTATCTCTACATATCTGATTGATGACTAGTCTTAATTGAAAGTTCTCTCTTGTGATCGGGAGAGGTAATTAACTATAGAGGCTTGCACCTATAGGAAACCAGAACTCAGATCATAAAGTCCTCATAAAATGAGGGCGAAATCTCTGGGTAGTGTCTTATCTACAAACCCATCTGCCTTCCAAAATTTACTCTGGAACTTAATTCCGTTAAAACTCCCTCGCCGAATAAAAAAAGCACAATCATATGCGGGCGGAGGCCAGGGCCGAATTTTCGGAGCCCACAATTGCATATTCAAATTCTAGAATTTCTAGAGTTTATTTGTCTTCGGTTTATCACAACTAGAAATCAAGGAAGAATGTAAAGCATAGATGTTAATGGTTCGTCTCATTCTATGATTGCAGCTATTGTTCTTTCTTATTCAATTCAACTTCAATCTTTTCCAATTTGTAAGAACTGGGATACTAACCGGCATCAGGTGCTGTCAAAAATTTGGTATCCTCCTACAGATTGGGTTAAGCTGAATGTTGATTCCTCTTTAATGAATAATAATTTAGCAAGTATAGCAGGTGTTATTCGAGACCACAAAGGAAGATTCTTATTAACTTATGGTAAGAAGGTTGTTCATTGAGATATTTCTCTTCTGGAATGGATTGATATTTTTTATTTCAAAAAAATTATTCAAGAGTGGATGTGTGATAAGAAAAGAATCATCATTGAAGGAGATAATTTCAACATTATCAAAACTTTGTGGAATTCAGTATTCAAGTCAAAAGAATCAAATAAATTGGTTCATAAGTTGGATTTTTCTTTTCTAGAAGTGTTTAGAAATGTAATTTTTTATTTTGTTTCTAGAGAGAGTAATAGAGTGGCTAATTATTGTTCTCATCAAGCACTCTTAGGTGATTATAGTTAGGATGTGTTTGTTGTTGATGCTCTTCCCTTCAAGTTTTGTTGACTTGATTAGGAAGGATTGTGATAGGTTGACTATCACTTAATACTTTGTATCTTCATTTCTTGCTTTAATGCTATTGCATATCTTTAAAAAAAAAGTATAGTTCAATACATCAAAGGGAATAACGATTTGGTTGGTCAAACAAAAACTTGATTGAGTCAATCAGAAGCACCTATTGTATCCAAATTCATTTAGTAAAAACTCACTAATATATCTTACTCAATAGATTATAATAACACAATGTATCACAAAGGTCATACTAGAACCTTGAAGTATCTAAGTGCATACAAGATCACACTACCAAATGACGAGATCACACATCCCAAAACATTGTAGATTTTGACTACTAGGTCACACTTCCCCAAAATCCTAAGTGCTTTCTTACACACTTTCACCACATTCATGCATTATACGAGAGGTATCAACAAATAGATGACTATATTAACACAATAATATATGAGTATGACAATATTACCATCACAAATCTTGCTTCATCACAAGGTAAAGAGAGCTAGAAAGTAAAAGAAGATGATTCCAAATACCATGAGAGGAGATTAATAAGTTAGGATCCTCCATGTAAAGGTAGACACAATAGTTTGGAAAAGTCACCTAAGTTTTTCTCATGCTTGCACTGCTCTTGACCACAACTGCTAAATCACCAATTACTCTCATCCTCCTCAACGCAATGGAACAAAAGGCTCTTTTACTATTAAATTGGATGTATTAAGGATGAAAGTTACATAAAATTATTGAAGTGTCAACTTGCGGCATTCATACAAGTATATCAAATAAATCATCTCCTACAAGACACCAGCATAATTTTATTTCGTTATCAAATATCACATTAGAGAAGATCATTCCTAGGATAGAATTTACATTAGGAAAGTAGCTTCTCATAGTGGATACCACAACCAAATGTTGTACTCACTGAAGGACCCAATAGATACCTCTAAAATTAACTCTCAACTAATACTACTTGACCTCTATCAATACAATTCTATTAAAATATGCTCAAACATCAATTTGGCTGCTCGGGTAAGTACTACTACTACTACATTGTATTCTCACCTACAAGTACTGCAGGTCAATCATTCAACTACTTAAGTACTCATGATGAAACTACTCGACAAACTCCAAAACTACTATGAACTACTTCGTCTAGTCGGCCAGCACAGAAACCAAACTAATCATATCGGTATATTGTTTAAATCGAAATTAAAGTTAGAATACATAAATTAAAATAAATAGATTGCAGTCACCTCTACTTTATGAAATTCCTTCCACAAAATTGTTATCTAAGTGGTCAAAGAGGTAAGGGTTCTTGTCTCTCATCTCCACCTTCATCTCTGACATGGCCTCCATTTAGTTTGTCCTTGCGAACAAATAATGACAGTAGAAATATTCTTATTGTGGACCTATTCCTATTATCAAGTCAATATTTGCTTGAGTATAGCTTCATAGTTCAATACAGGTTGGACCTATAACTCATAAGGGCCATACTAAATAGCATGAATTTGGACTATTATATCAACATACAATTGGGCTATTTGGTCAACAAACCAGATGTAATACTACTAATGAAATGATCCTGCACCCATCTTAAATGATATTACAATTATGTTTATGATGATTAAATTTATCATTACACTACATCCAAAATATGATATTATTTACTTAGTTCATGCCTCAAAGCTCATGATAGCATTATCCTTATGTATGCACTAATTCTTCAATGTGCATTTGTTGTTAGATAGTACATGTGATCGATTTGTACAATATGATTTATTGAATTATGATATGATTAGAGTTTGTTTTTATGACTGAATTTTTCAAGAGCCTTTAACATCCCTTTTGTGAGCCCTCTTCACAATTATGTTGTACACTATGAAATACATTGTATATATTAAAAACTTTTTTAATTTTTAAAGAGCTTTACAAATGATGGACATCAATTGCTTATCATACTTTTATTCCTCAGCTATTTCTCTTACTTCGCCTATTATAGAAGCCTTACTCATTTAAGTCATTAACTTGGCTGGCTTTTTTATCTTCCATGGTGTTTTGGAGAGGGATAGAGTGAGCTTAAGAGAAGAGAGAGAGAGAGAGAGAGAGAGAAGCCACAATAGGCTTTCAAGGATGATTTTTAAGCAGATTTTGCAAGGATTTCACTCGAAGAAAGATATGCTACAATTTTTGTATCATAGGATGCAATGATTTTCATCTCGTATATATTTTTATATTTATGAATAGATCTATAAAATATGGTCATTATAGATAATGATGAATTTAATGTAAAATTATAATGTGTTGCCTCTTTTGCATTTATTCATTTCCATCTAATATTGGCTAGGGATGCCTCTTTTGCATTTATTTATTTTCATCTAATATTGACTAAGTATGCTATTTATGTGTTCCTACGATGATTGATGCATGTAATTGTTCTCTTTATCATGTGTAATGATGTGAATAATGAAGTGGAAGTAGATTTTAATCATTGTACATGGATACCTACATACATGTAATTGTTCTCTTTATCATGTGTAATGATGTGAATAATGAAGTGGAAGTAGATTTTGATCATTGTACATGGATACCTACATACAACCTAGCACGCATCATTTTGCATCATATTGATTTTATGGATCAAATGACCTGGGAACCTATATACACTATGAGGTTCTTCATGTGATCCAACGTGGTTTACACAAAAGTTGAAGGAATCCTGCATGCTTCACATGTGGCCGGCAATATCTATGAGTGGCATGGTTACTTTGATTCATATATGATTTTCCATACATCCCTGTGGAGATAAGAAATTCATGATATGATGCATAGAAATGCGTGTGTAATTCATCGAATTGGTATAGAGCATGAATATTAAACTAAATGATGTGCACATGATTCTACAAATTGTTCCATACAAATTTATAGGTATATGATTACATGTTATTCCATGATTCTTACATGTGACATACAAGGCATCTTATGATTCTACATGTTGATGTGTATTTCCAATGCAACAAGCATGCTTGTGATTTTCCTTATTCATGATAGCATGTTTGAGTCAGTTTGTTTGCATGGTGGATGGCTAAGTATATACTGATGGATGTGGTGTATACATGTTTTTTTTTATCTATTACATGATGTATTGAACGTTTCTGATGGACAATTGCAACTCAACATACATGTTGTTACAAGCCCCTATGTTCTCATATGTTATATTATGTTATACGATGTGAATGCTTCTAGCTACCAACATAAGAAATGGCGTATTGGAAGGAAATTCAATTATCGAGCAAAGACAAATGGTACACTAGAGAAGCTAAACAACCATCTTTCATTCATCTAGAACTTTAATTTTGCATGAGTGAAATTCTCCTGAATATTAGAAACACCAAAAGATAAATATTCCAATTTAATAACATGAGAAAAGTTGAAGGTTGCATTAGGTAGTCGACAGCCAGCTTAAAACTTGTCGAACAATCATGACATGAATCATTTAATACATTGTGTTAATGATAGGGTGTTCCCTAGAAGCGACGCACTGTAATTGCCTAAATACAGTGAGAAGTGTGTAAGGGTCGTTGCATCGGCGCCTGGATACAGTGTAAATAGGCATGCATTCTCACGCCATGGATGGAAGTGGGCAAAGAAGCTAGTCCATGAAATTAAAATCAGGTTAAGATCTTGGAATGTAGGTTCCCTTATAGGCAAATTAAAGAAATTAATTGATATTATAATTCATAGGACGATAAATATTCTAGGCATTCAAGAAACTAAATGGCTGAGAGAGAAGGCTAAGGAGAATAATATTTTAGAGTTTAAACTTTAGTATTCTAATAGGAGTCATACTAGAAATGTGTAGGTGTGATTATAGATAAGAATTGAAAAAATAATATTGTAAAAACTAATACAATTGGAGATAGAATTATAACTTTGAAGATTATTGTTAATGATAAAATTATTAATATTATAAGTGCTTATGCTCCTTAAGTAGGTTTGGATATGCGCTTAAAATTAAAATTTTGGAATGACATAGAAAAATTAATACAAAAGATATCTCTTGAAGAAAGAGTTTTTATTCAGGGAGATTTAAATGGACATGCTGGTAGAGAGGTAGAGAATTTTAAAAGCATTCATGGTGGCTATGAGTTTGGAGTGACTAATGAAGGTGACAAGACTATATTAAACTTTGCTCTAGCTTATGATTTTGTTATTGCTAATACCTTATTAAAAAAAAGAGATGAGCATCTCATCACTTACAAAAAATGTATATAGTAATTAAATTGATTATTTTATTGTAAGAAAAATAGATCGTTTAGATTGCAGAGATTATAAAGTTATTTTGAGTGAAAGTCTATTTACCTAACATCACTTATTAGTTTTGGACTTTAAGAAGAATAGGCGGAGCATAAAAAATACAATATATCATTGTTCTAGAATTAGATGGTGACATTTAAAGAACACAAACAAAAAATATCTTTGAGAGTAAGATTCACGATCTTAAGATTTTGTCGACGTACGGGGAAGCTAGTTATGTGGTAAATAATAGCTTATAATATTAAGAATGTTGCAAAGGAAATGCTTGGAGTATCAAAAGGAAAAAGCTTCTTATAATAAAAATAGTTGGTGGTGGAATCAAAATGTTCAAGAAAAGATCAAAAAATAAGAAGTTCTGTTACAAAAATTGATTTACATGTAAAAATTATGAAAATTGGAAAAGATATAAAGTTGCCCGTAAGTAGTCTAAGAAAACATTCTGCAATGCAAAGGCTTTAGCTTTTAAAGTTTATATAATAGATTAGATACTAAAGAGGGAGAAAGATATATGTATAAGCTAGTCAAACAAAGAGATAGAAGTAGTTAAAGATTTAGTTCAAGTGAAGTGTATTAAGGATAAAGATCAAAAAGTACTTTTTTTAGAAGATGATATTCAACAAAGGTGGATGAGATATTTTGCTAAGATTTTCAATGAAGATTGTGAAAATACGATTGAATTTAGTGAGCTTAACACTCTAAATGAAAATAGAGATTTTTATTTTTATCGGCGTATTACTAAACTGATGTTAGAGAGACTTTAAAGAAAATGAATTGTGGGAAAACTGTTGGACTTAATGATATTCCAATAAAGGTATGAAAATGCTTAGAAAATGAAGAAATTTTTTGGCATACTAAACTTTTTAATATTATTTTGAAGACTAAAGAGATGCCAAATGTATGGAGAATGAGTGTGTTGATTCTTATCTTTAAGAATAAAGGTGATGCACAAAATTGTGCAAATTATAGAGAAATTAAGTTGATGTGTCATACTTTAAAATTATGGGAGAGAGTTACGGAGCATAGGTTACGACATGATACTATTGTTTCTCAAAATCAATTTGGATTCATGCCGGGTAGGTCTACTATGGAAGCCATACATTTATTGAGAAGTTTGATGGAAAAATATAGAGAGAAAATGGAATATCTTCATATGATATTTATTGATTTAAAGAAAACATATGATAAAGTTCCAAGAGAAGAGCTATGGAGAGTTCTAAAAAAGAAATGGGTTAATAATGCTTATATTCAAGTCATTAGGGATATGTATGCTGGAGTTGTTACTTGTGTTCAAACACAAGTAGTTTGACCAAGTATCTTCCAATTTCAATTGGATTAAGCCCATATCTTTTGCTTTATTCATGGATGTTCTTGCTAAAGATTTGCAAGAGGATGTTCCCTGGTGTATGCTTTTTGCAGACGATATTCTTCTTGTTAATAAGACTATAGAGGGAGTTGAATGTAAACTTGAATTATGGAGGTCAGCCTTAGAGTCTAAAGGTTTTCGATTGAGTAGATCTAAAACCGAATACATTGAGTGTAATTTTAGTAGTAATAGATCTAGTAGGGGGTTTGTGACTTTGAGCGATCAAGTCATTAATAAGAGTACACGTTTTAGATATCTTGGGTTTATTGTTCATAGTGATGGTGAAATAGATAGGGATATTATTAGTAAAATTCAAGTTGGATGGATGAAGTAGAGGAATGCATCGGGTTTGTTGTGTGATAGAAAAGTATCACTCAAACTTAAGAGATAATTCTACAAGATGGTGGTTAGAACTGCAATGCTTTATGGCGCAGAATGTTTGCCATTAAAAGAGAAGGATAATATTAAGTTAAGTGTTGCAGAGATGAGAATGCTCAGTTGGATGAGTGGCCCTACTCTGAGAGACATAATATGAAATGAGCATATACGTGAAAAGGTTGAAGTAGCTCAAGTGGAAGATAATATTAGAGAGAATCGCCTTGATGGTTTGGTCACATAAAATGGTGGCCTTCCGATGACCCGATTAGGAGAGTAGATGTATTAGATTTAACCTATGTTAAGAAATGTAGAGATAGACCTAAAAAGACTTGATTTGAAAACATTAGAAATGACATTTATTTATCAGATTTAAATGAGAATTTGACTCTTAACCCGGCACAACGGAGAAAAAGGATTCATGTAGCCGACCCCACAGAGTCCTCTTATATCTGGTAGATGCAAAAAAAAGTGCTTGATGTTGTTGATGGAATCAAGTATGATGCATTGAGACTTGAGATATTTAGACAGACCTTAGAGAAGAATTTGCTTATATTTGGACATTTTAGGATCATAAATAAAGCCCTTAAAGCATATAAAATCATTTTAGGTATTGATTAGTGAAATAAAACTTTGTTTACTCAGAGCTCTTATGTAAGCAATTGGATGTGGATTCTTTAAATGCTTTGCAAGCTTAAATAACAAGTTTCAAGAGAATTCTCCATGTAACAACATGAGGCATGTATCTTCCATTTGTTGACTGCTATCATTATTTTCTTGTTTCTCATTTTTTTAGAGATTAGTTTCTAGGTGTGATCGAGGCTTTGAAAATTTTAATACATAGTGATTTACCTTTAGAAATGCTTTGCTAAAAATAGGAATTTTAATTTTTAGGAATTTGTGGCCTATAATGGAATCAAGTCTGCTACATTGAGACTTAGAAGTCTTTAGATAGATCTTAGTGAAGAATTTGCTTATCTTGGGACATTTTAGGATTATAAATAAAACCCTTAAAGCATATACAAATCATTTAAGTATTGAATAGTATAAAAAAACTTTTTGTAACTCATAATTCAAGTATATGCCATTAGATGTGGATTCTTTAAAAGATTTGCAAGCATTTATAACAACTTTTAGGGGACAACTCTCCATGTAACAACATGAGGCAGGTATCTTCCATTTTTGTTGATTGCTATCATATTTTCTTGTTACTAAATTGTTTAGTGACTAGTGTGTCGGTGTGATAGAGGCTTTGCCAATTTTAATACATATTAATTTCCTTCTCGCAATGTAACAATTGATTTATAAAAAAATCTATATTATTTCCATTTTTTGTAGATTTTTTTATTTCTAGAAAACTCTCACAATCATGTGTAATGAATGATGCGTGTTTTGTAGTTTTACATTAAAAGATATTAATCTTTGCTTAAATTCATAGTAAGGGACCCAAGAGTTATGGAATTTTGTGTTTCTTCATGCATCAAATCATAGTTTTGCATTAGTGAACCCTATATCATATGAAGTCCTACATCATCAATCCTATCAATAATATGATTTATAAATTACTGAATGATTTTTTATTTATCTGAAATGAAGTTAGCTTCACTTGCAACCCTAACAAGATTGCACATTAATTTTTAGTTAAACCACTTGATTTTGTATCCCAATTCTAGGATATATCTAATTCTAGGCTATATACAATAAACATAATGCTAGAGGTGCGTATGTCTAAATTTTCTCTATTGGGAGAGTGGTGTTTATGGTTGTAACTACTTCAGCATATCATGGTTGAACCGCCATCGTCCTCAACCAAAATAACAATAACAGCTCAGCCAAGTGATCTAGGTCTAATCATGTTAGCTATAAGGTATGATCCTCAGGATCAGAGAATCATAGCTTCTACTATTACTCATGCTATCTATATCTAATCCATTAATCAGGCAGATAAAGAATATGGTTCCAATGCTACCCATCTTCCTGCTTAATTGTTTCATACTTGCTTTATTTATCATAGATAATTGAAAGGTTGAACTCTTTGGCTACAGCTTGCATCCAGTCGTCATCTACTCCCTCTCCTTCTTCCAGAAAGCAAACTGCGGCCGGATTACCTTTAAAAGGTGTATCGGTAAACGCGTCGACCTTAATCCATAGAAGAAAAGGCTTAAAACAAAGGAAGCGAATGGGTTTGTGTGTGTGTGCGCCTCTGAAGAAAGAAAGTGAAAAAGTGTACGGGAACCGAACCACGGCGTATCTCGCTACTTTTCTGGCCATTGGAGGATGGTTGGCAAATTATTGGGTCAGGTGACCGAAGTCATCTCT
>NW_021318952.1:11778-15104 GCF_001605985.2 Dendrobium catenatum | reverse complement strand
GTGCATATTCAAACCTACTTAAGGAGTATAAATACTTATAATATTAATAATCTTATCATTAACAATAATATTCAAAGTTATAATTCTATCTTCAATTCTATCTTCAATTCTATCAATTTTTATGATATTATCTTTTATTCTTTTATCTATAATCACACTTACAGTATTTCTAGTACGACTCCTATTAGAATACTAAAGTTTAAACCTTAAACTATCATTTTCCTTAGCCTTCTCTCCCACCCATTTAGTTTCTTGAATGCATAGAATATTTATTTTCCTATGAATCATAATATCAATTAATTCCTTTAATTTGCCTGTAAGGGAACCTACATTCCAAGATCTTAACCTAATTTTAATTTCATGGACTAGCTTCTTTACCCACATCCATCCATGGCATGGGAACCCATGCCTATTTAACACTGCATCCGGGCACCGAATGGTAATGAGGTTCTACGGAATCAAATGGTAATGGGGTTCTACGGAGCCAAATGGTAATGAGGTTCTACGGAGCCAAATGGTAATGAGATTCTTCGGAGCCAAATGGTAAAGGAATGGCCAATGAATGTGTACCTGATCAATACAAAACTCTGGTACTTCCAGGACGGGTGTTTATTGTATTATGATTATGAAATTTATGCATTCTTATGGAAAGATTTAAAGAAAAGAAAAGTTTTTATGAAAAAGAAAGGAAGATAGATTAAAGGAAATGTTTTAAGAAATGACTATGAAAATGTCTTATAATTCATGCCTATAAATATTTATTATGATCTTTTATTATTTTATTTTCATGCTTAATGACATGTTTAAGAAAAAAAATATTTCATGAATTTAAGATAAATGTTTATAACCTGCTGAGCGTTGGCTCATCCTATTATTGGAAATGTTTTTCAGGAAATATTATTAAGAAGTGATGGCTACGAGACGACAGTACACCTACCGTCGTAGAGGACCTCAGGAAGAAAGGTTTTCTTATATTTTCTATTATGTGTATCGAGTCAATAGATTGTAATTAAGGAGTATATTGAAGTTTAAGTTGATGTTTATGTGTTTATGTTTTAATTATTGTGGTTTAGAAGAAACAAATTGGACAACTTTGGTGTTGATGTTTTAATGGCTCTTTGTTGAAAATGTTCATGTTCTGTTATAAAAGTTTAAATGAAATGGTTTTTTTATATGTTATGGTATCCGTACGACTGTCTGCTCCCGCACCGTTAATTCGGGCTAGTCGGGTCGGGTCGTGACACACACACACACTCTATCTCTCTCTCTAAAGCTCACTCTCTCCCTCTCCAAAACACCATGGAAGATAAAAAAGCCAGCCAAGTTAATGACTTAAATGAGTAAGGCTTCTATAGTAGGCGAAGTAAGAGAAATAGCTGAGGAATAAAAGTATGATAAGCAATTGATGTCCATCATATGTAAAGCTCTTTAAAAAATTAAAAAATGTTTTTAATATATACAATTTATTTCATAGAGTGTACAACATAATGGTGAAGAGGGCTCACAAAAGGGATGTTAAAAGTCTCTTGACAAATTCAGTCATAAGAACGAACTCTAATCATATCATAATTAATAAATCATATTGTACAAATCAATCACATGCACTATCTAACAACAAATGCACATTTAAGAATTAGTGCATACATAAGTATAATGCTTATCATGAGCTTTGAGGCATTAACTAAGTAAATAATATTTGGGTGTAGTGTAATGATAAATTTAATCATCATAAACATAATTGTAATATCATTTAGGATGGGTGCGGGATCATTTCATTAGTAGTATTACACCTGGTTTGTTGACCAAATAGCCCAATTGTATGTTGTTATAATAGTCCAAATTCTTGGTGTACTTAAAGATTATAATCTTGACTGGGATGATTTTTTCTTGTCTAGGTCATGGCAATAAGTACAAGAAAACCTAGGACTATGATGCATTGGCGCCGCTCTTTAAGAAGGCATGCAGTGTATGACACGTGTTGGACATGACAAAGACATGTTTAATTTCCATAATATTAAAAAAATAGGACAAATGTGCCTAAGTATTTTATTAAAAAATTATTTTTTAAAATAAATTCTTATTTTTTAATTTTTTTATTAACAAGAAAAAAACTATTTCCTTTAATTCCTTTACACAACATCAACAAAGCATTTTCTAACATTTTGAGTATTTATCTCGTGGCTAGGATTTAACTTTGAAGCTCAACGGTGGATCAACATCGACATCCAATGGCGCCTCGACATTCACACCTGATGCTGAAATTTTTTACCTCCACAATCATGCCCCTATGTTGTATCGACATCTCAGTATCTCAACAATGATATCCAATGTTGTCTCAACATCAATGTCGAACGCCAACGCATGACATCAACACCTGATTCTCCATAGCGCTATCGTATCCCCTCTTGATGCTAAAACTTGTGACTAGGCATTCAAAATTGAGGCACCTTTCTCTCACAGTCTACATTGCATTGATAGTAAGAGATATTTCTCCCTATAGGAGGATCTTCTTTTATTGTTTTCATATTCAAACTAGTGTAAGAGATATTTATCCTAATATGTATCTTTGATTGAAAAATTAGTTCTCCAAGAGAAAAATTAATGAGAGGAAAGGAAAAGATAAGAAAAAAAAAAGGAAAAAAATTTAGTTGTACTAAATAATTTTTACCTATTTTCTTGATATCATATGCTAGACAACTATTTATAGGCCATTTTCATTTCATCTTTACAAAGTTAATGTAGGAGTTTAATGACTTATCATTTCTTTATTATTCTTAATATTCTACTTATTTAATTTTTGGCATTATTTTCAAGATATAAAAATTATAATTCTGTGTCCAACTTGTATCTATATTATATGTTTTCAATAATTGATGTATTCGATATCTATATCATGTTGTGTCTATGTTTGTGCATCCTAGCCATAGGAGTTCAACTTAATTCACTTTTCTTCTTCATATTGGTGGCGAATTTTCCTTTGGAGTACTCAGAATGTTTAGTCTTTGTTATATTGGGATCATTGACGATATTCATCATCTCAATTAGGACCTATTCTATATTGATTGATTATGTCTAGTCAACAAATTGTAATGTAAGTTTCGATATATTTTCTTTAGTGGTTTGTTCCTGATCTAACACATGCTATTTATTATGGCCCTGATGAGTTATAGGTCCAACCTGTATTGAACTATGTAGCTATACTCAAGCAAATATTCACTTGATAATAGGAATAGGTCCACAATAAGAATATTTCTACGGTCATCATTTGTTGGCAAGGACAAACTAAATGGAGGCCATGTTAGAGATGAAGGTGGAGACGAGAGACA
>NW_021318952.1:3449-11678 GCF_001605985.2 Dendrobium catenatum | reverse complement strand
AGAGAAGATATCCTATGTGAACGATATGTGGTGAATGAATTCTACACTCAAATCTTTCAAGTTAGGAGAGTTGATGAGAACCCACATGCCTGGGGATTAATCGTGCTGGAATCGTCTAGTATTATCTACATGGTGTTCTATAGATTCAGGAGATGGGTGAATAGAGTATTCCAGATATCTCCACAAAAGAAATAACATAGCAGTTAGAAGGAATTGTTATCACTACTTATATGAAGCTTTGGAGGGCAAGAGAGCAAGCTCGTGACACAATTTTTGGCTCAGTTGATAAACTACAAATGGTTCCAACAATATCATGATAATTACTTGATAAAACCCGGGCTCACCATAAACTATACATTTAATTGTTATTGATTAATTCTTTCCAAAGTTTTTGTTAGTTTCAAGGTGTGTGTTGGATGGATTTTTAATATGGGTTGCAGACCACTTATAAATTTAGATGCATGCCATCTTAAAATCTAAGGTATTTGGGTGTCCTTTTATCCGCTCACTGGTCGAATGAAATTAATGGACTTATTCACCATAGCATTTGTTGTTGTTGAGGGATGCAAACATGGTCAGTGTTCTTGAGAAGTATGGTAGAGTATACTATTAGTTCTAATTTAAGTCACTCTTAGTTTTCATATTCTGACTATGGAGAAGGGACTGGGAGAGGCAATCTAAAAAGAAATAATCCTCGAAGCTGAGCTAGAAATTTGCATTCGACATTTGAGGAGATATTCAATAAAAATATTTCCGATGTACAAATTGGGCAAAAAAAATGCAAGGACTGTGTTTGTGAAACTATAATCTTGTCACGCAAAAATGCCTTATACTAATGATAGAGATGAACGGAGAAGCTTTATCTGAACTTCATGATTTGGAGTCCCTACTTTGTAACTAATTATCTCTTTTCTTACCTTCAAGTGGTCGAAGTAAAGTCATTTTCTAGATTAGGGATAGATATGCTATACTAATACTACTAAATATCTATTGTCTGAGTCCATTTTAACCGCTATGGATTGCTGTTATGACTATGTATACCAAACAACTGCGTTTATGACCCATTTTTGGCCCGGGGAAAGGCTTAGTGGAACAAGAGGCTTTCAACAAATTAATGACTAGCCTTGACGTGGGCAGAGAGTATAGTCCATATGTAGAAGAATATATCAGAAGATATAACAACAGAAAGATGCAATTTGTGTTGTGCAAAGCTAGCAATTTCAAGGCTGAAGGTAGATAGGACTACACTCAAGAACACGATATCGTTGATATTGAAACGAAAGGATGCACTGTGGAGTAATTGGCAGCTTAGTTTGCCTTGGCATTCATGCGTGGGCCTTTCATTGGTATGGAAAGAGCACCTTGTGGCATAACACATATGTTGATGAGTTATCTACTACGATAGTCAGGATAATGAGGAAATAAGCAGTCATTGTTCATTGCTACAGTAATCTTTTACACTACTAATTTGAAGGTAACTATGATTTCTTAGATATAGACTAGCATATGATGATGCAATTGGCCGCATTACTGGAATGGAGCAATGGCGAGATTGTAGTTACATTGTGAGCAAGAGGTGTACGCGAATACATGTAGACCAAGAGGTATGTCCAAGAAAAGAAGGCTTGTTGATTTCCTTCGGAAGCAAAGACAAGAATCACACATAGACTGTGGAGCTGTGGTCTATGAGGACATCATTGAGTACTTTGCAAGAATCTTTTGCAAAATAAATGAATACGAGAGACGATGGCCACGAAGTAGGATCGAAATACAGACGGACAAGTTTGCCAAGTAGATCGGTTTGCTCGGATTACTGAGCAGCAGGAGTTTAATTATTCATATTAGATGAATTGAATGAACATGTTTTATTACATTTATTTTTGTTGTTTTTGGTGTTCCGTGTTTTGTTATGTAGTAAATGAAGATCAGAGATTGTCACTGATTTTGTTATGTTTATAAGTTTTATATGTGTATAACAAGATCATAGATTGCTCCTGGTTGTTTCATTAGTTTTCATCTCGTGTTCAATCCAAGCTGCAGATATGCAGTAAAAATGTCGGCTTGTTTGAATGGATCTGAGAAAGCTGCAAGTGGATTCTTTATTTGTATTATCTGATATATATTGCTTTTGATACCACGGTGGACTGCACTCGTCAAGGACTGCACTCAAGAAATTTTACTGCATATATGCGCTGCAGCTGGACTCACTAAAAAAAACTGCATATATGCACGCTGGACCACGCTGGACTGCATCAAGAAAACTGCATATATGTCAGCTGCAGTGGACTGCACTCAAGTAAATTTCTTAGCAAACTAACATTAAAACCCAAATTTAGGCTTGATCAATTTTTGTATTTGTAAAAATACTGCAGATATGCAGCTGTAGTGGACTGCACTAGTAAAACAACATACACTTGATCAATTTCTTGAAATTTAGGCTCATCTCGTGACTTAAGCTTCATCTCGTGTTAACATAAGTACAAAATTATTTGACTCATCTCAATTTCTCTGAAATTCTTAAAAAACTATTTTTTTCATTAATTTGGATAACCAAACAACATACACTTGATCAACACAAGCAATAACATAGACGACTAAACAAAATATAAACCTGTCGATACCTGTCTTAGTCAACGCTAACATTACAAGCCAAACGGATGGCTACATCAACAGAACAATTGCAATGAAGACTTTCATCAAATATCTGATCCGTTCAAGCCTCTTAATAACCTGTGCCTCAAAGACTTTGCGTTCATCATCATGTTCCATAATATGCATCTTCTACTTCATCGCTCCATCCTAAAGTATCTGCAGTCGTCATCAGTTCGATTATTCATGCACCTATAAATTGTCTCTCCATATTAGGACCACGGTGGCATGTATACAAGACACAATTCAGCCGAACAATAACAATAAACTTCTGCTCGTGTCCTCATGCCAGACGATTCGTAGAACTCATTTCAAATGTTATAACAATCTGTTAAAAAGACAACAAAAATTTAGGAATACTGAACAAATGATTTTAAGAACACGTTACTCCAATCAAAAGCATTACCAACTACAAATTCCTTTTTAGAGATTTACAGCCATTATGTAGCAAAAGACTTAGAAATTTACAAAGTGAAGTGTGGCATCAAACTCAAACACAAGCAGTTTCGCAGCAACTCATTCACCAAAAGCGAAGTTTGGGAAAATCTTTGAAGCAAAACCGATCTCTGAAGTGTGGGAATGCAAGAGTGAAGTGTGGGGAATTCTTTGAAGTTAGGAAAATCTTTGAAGCAAAACCGATCTATGAACTAAACCTCTACGAATGCAAGAGTGAAGTGTGAGAAATTCTGCGTAGAAGATAACCTGAGGAAGATGCCCGGAGGGAGCACTTAGAGAGCGGAGCTGGGGCGAATGCCGCTCGCGATAGCTCGTGATAGCTATCGGGGAGGAAGAGAAGAGGTTTCTGCGGTGGCGCTAGGGCTTTCCGAACGAAAATGGAGAGGAGCTGGGGCAAATACCGCTCGCGACAGCTAGCGGGGAGGAAGAGAAGAGGTTTCGGCGGGGTGCTAGGGCTTTCCTAACGAAAATGGACGGGGACTGACGAATTGGTATTTTTGTTATGAGAATAGTATTTAGGTGGTATTGATGTAATATTTAAGTTTTAGGTGTTAAATATTAAGTTTTAGGTGTTAAATATGTAATATATATGTTATAAAGTGGTATGTATGTAAAAATCCCTTTTATTTTTTATTTATTGAGAACAATTTTTAGAGTAATTTGTATCTAACCTGCATTTGTCTAATTATCTATATAACACTCAAAAACATTTTACCGGCTGTTTAGTAGACTTATATATACAATGAAATATGGTATAAAAATTTTAAATTAATTAAAATTATTTTAGATTAGTTTAAAATAAATATAAGAGAGGATATTTTTTTTTAGTAAATAGAATTTGTGTAAAGCCATTAATATTTATGGTTTGTTGCCAACATTGTTCAAAAAAATGATAGGCAACTAAGATGGGCATTGCCCACTAATGGGTGATAGTAGTGACAACTCCTTTAATCATGATGATTGCGGTGGTGGTGCGGTGATGGAGAGCGGATGTATTTGATATAGCCAAAAAATGGAGAGAGGAGAGGGAGGCAGTGATGGAAAGCGGTTGTTAGTGATAATAGTGAAGTTAACTTGCATTGTATTTAAAATTCAGTAAAAAATAGAAAAATTTAGAATACATATAAAAATGAACCACTAAGTGAGTTTGAAATTCAATAGTATTTTTCTTTACATTCTTTTTTCATTAAACCGAACATCAAAATTTTTAAAACTTTTCTACTTAGAATAATTTACACTTACTTTTCATCAAATCAAACTGCTTATGAGAGTTAAAAAAATTGTGGTCTAAATTCATTCAAAATTAGCTTCATCTAAAAATTGTGATGACTCCTGGAAATCCCGTTGACGAAGAGATTGTCTTATATCTCATGTGGGGAACTCCTCTAGGATTAGGCTTCGTAATTCATGTCGTAGGGCGTTACGGGGGAGTTCAGCGATATGCTGTTGGGTTAAGTCCTCAGGGATGTCCGGAGGTGTGATGTCGGTGGCCTGCACGTGAAGGATGGGTAGAGCTTGCCGTGTTAGCAAGCTTATTCTCTGGATGTGTTGGAGGGCACATCCTTGGCAGCAGAAGAGGAACCTCGACATAAAGAACAACTTCGAATCCTGGTGGATCTCGAAGGAGAAGAATATCTTCTTGGGGTGCTAATGCCGGTCATCGAGTCTCTCGCAAGAGTTGAAGGATCTCATTATGAGACTCCTCCATCTTTCTGATATGATCTTCTAGGGAAGGTCTAGATGCTCCTTCGCCAGTAGGATTTTGTCCCCCGGGGTGAAAAGAAGCAGATGCATGACGTCCCTGATTCATAAAAGGATTCCTATATTTATGTGAATTAGAGAGGAAGGCTCCCAAGGTGCGATGGCTATGCTTGTTAGCCATTGGAGGAGTACTTAAGATAGTGGAATTGAAAATTCCCACTAACAGTGCCAAATTGTTGTGGGCTAGAATATATACGGCGATAGAGTTATAATTTTACGTCTTAGAGTTGCACGAATATCCATCTCACATATAGAGAACACAATATTTTTACATAAAAAACCCTAAAAAGGGGAAAAATCATGGGGTCTAGCCTAGTTAAAAAGATTTCATTATAATTTGAGTTGAGTACAGTGGGCTGACTCATCCTTGAGGGCGATCAAATTACAAATGTCAACCGGATGGTTGAAGTCTAGTGTTAAATCTGGCATCACTTGGAAGTTAGGACATCAATTAGTAGTCTGGAAGTGACTTGGCAGAACTCTGGCGTCAGTTGATGGTCTGGTGGAGTTCAGGCCTTTAGGTGGTAGTCCAGCGAAGGTGAGGGCCTCAAGTGGTGGTTTGACGAGGGTGAGGGCCTCAGGTGGTAGTCCGATGAAGGTGAGGGCCTCGAGTGGTGGTCCAGCGAGGGTGAGGGTCTCGAGTGGTGGTCCGGCAAAGGTGAGGGCCTCGAGTGGTGGTCCAGGGAGGGTGAGGGCCTCGAGTGGTGGTCCGACAAGGTGAAGGCTTCAGGTGGTGGTCCGGCGGAGTAACAACGTCAAGTGGTGGTCCGGCAGAACTCAGGTGATGGTCGAGGAGGAGCTTCTTCCTTCTCTTCATTCTCTTCTTCCTTCTCTTCTCTTCTTCTCTTCTTGATTTGGTCCCTTTTCAAAAAAAATGAGGGATCTATTTATAGATTTCTGGAGTGGCATGGTCTGTAAATATGTGAGAAATCAAGGGTAAATGGGGAGTGGTTGGAAGGACAACCGATATTGAATCCCTTGATCATGGACCATTTGATAGACATTTGAATGTCTTAGTGATGTCAGAATTTGGTGATCTTGGGCTCGTTGGATTTGACTCGTCAATCTGCTCGATTCGACTATAAGCATGTTATGTTTGGAAACCATTTGATAATCCAAATTGCGGTTTGAACCTTCTAATAGTGCTTATAACCCTTGATTTGGACCCTTTTTGGCTCGGATCGGGTTGGCTTTGGTGTCGTTGGGTTGATATTCTCGAGACGCTCAATTCGACTATAAGTTTACTGAAATTGGAGTTCAGATGGTCCCAATTTTAATTTTGGAAGTTTCTAACTTGATTTTCCATTAAGATTCGTGCCCGATCAAAATAATTTTTTGATGCCATATCAAAGTTATTACTTATAGTACAAATATATTGGATTACTCAGACTTGATTCTTATGTTTTCAATCTAACCCCTCAAAGGCTTTTTGAAAAGCATATTCTTCTATCCATTTGGGGAAAGAAAACAATCATTATGCAAATTATACAATCCCATTTAATTTTTTTAGATATTAATAGGTGGCTAGCAGGTCATAATAGATGAACTCAAATCTCATAAAGACCTCGGTAATGAAGAATATGCTTCGATAATGAAGATTCGCCTGAGGTTTAGGGCTGTTTAGTTTACCAAGTTATGGGGGATCAATAATGAAGTCTCACCCATGGTTTTATTGAAACTTTGTTAAGTATGAATTAGGTTGTTAGACCTAAGCTTATATCCCAGCGGCTAATCAAGAGCGGGGTGAATTGGTAATTTAAAAAATTATGCCTCTTTTTGAACCAATAAAAAGTTTAGTGAATTTTTTTATAACAATAATTTTTCAACCACACTTTCAAACATAAAAAGTAAAGTAAAAAAATATTGGAAAATAAAAGACACAAGATTTATAGTGGTTCGATCAAACATGACCTACATCCACTCCCTGAAGTCCCCCACTTTAGGTATTGCACTATTACCACTTAGTGTCTCTCCTTTTGCTCCCACAGCAAGATGGAGAAGCCTTTACAAAAACTCTCTTCCACCACTACCTGATGCAACAGAGAACCGTCATCCTTTTACATCCTCCAAGTACAGGCAGAGTACCTCATGCTGTTCACACTCTCCAAGTGTAGGTAGAGAACCTTTCATCCTTTCAAACTTCTCCAAGTGTAGGCAGAGTACCCTTCATCCTTTCACACTTCTCCAAGTGTAGGCAGAGTACCCTTCGCTGTTCACACTCCTCGAGTGACAGCAGAGAACTGGATCTCCTTGACAAGATATTCTCATGAGAAATCTAAAAGGACAAGAGAGAAGAGTGAAGTAATCACAATTCAAAAATAAAGATCCTTACCTTTGAATACCAAGTGAATCCTCCACGCTCCAATGGTGAGAAATCTCCTTCAAACACTCTCTCACACTCTCTCTTTCAATCTCTCTTTAGTTTGCACGAAGACCAGTAGACAAAAAGATTAAGAAACAATTTTAAGTGGACATTTTATATGAAAGACATGAAAAACCATCCAAAAACTGCTAAATTACAAATCAGTGCGTACTTGATCATCTAGTACGATTGTATTTTCATACGTACGAACAGTGTAAAATTGTAGCGTACGAACTCTATGTACATTGGGATGAAATGACTTCATACCCGATCATCATCCCGTATGAACTATATTCGTCCGGTATGAACATTTATTTTAAAGCCTCGTTAAAACATAACTGCAGACGGTCCATATGTTTAAAGAACTGAGAACATCGTCTTGGGATGAATGTTCATATTCGTCTGGACAAATAGCACGAAGCTTGAATTCAGAGCACTTTCCCCGGGGACGAACAGGGAAAATCATCTGGACAATAATTAATATTGAGAAGTCAGAGAACATTGTCTAAGGACGAACATGACATTTCATCTGGACGAACAGTGTAAACTTAAAAATTCGAAAACATCGTCTAGGGACGAATTAGGTATTTCGTCTGGACGAACAATATGAAGTGAGAAATCATAGGACATCATCCAGGGACGAATTGAAGAATTCGTCTAGATGACCAGGACTTAGAAAAAGTTTCTCACTTCATGTTCGTTCCATTTGCTCTTCGAGGGGTATAACTAACTTGATCGTCCCGTACGATCAGAATGAGAAAAAAAATCAATTTTTAAAGATCTCCCCTTTTGTGTGTGTGCAAGTTACTCAATTACAATCACACTCTCTCAAGCTCAATAAAGATGAAAAATACAAACTTCAATTTATAAAATATCTTATGCTGGAATTTGTTTTAAAGTCTTCATTAGTCTAGAGTACGATTATCCTAAAATATTAGTCCACACAAGAGAAAAAAAATTCTTTCAAAAATTGTTAGGAGAAAATAATAATTAAAACAATA
>NW_021318952.1:0-3349 GCF_001605985.2 Dendrobium catenatum | reverse complement strand
ATATTCCCAAATCCTCCTTAGTGATTTTTACTTTCTTTTTAAAAATATATGACCTAATCACAGTTTGGTCAGAGTTGAAGGACATGTTGGCAAGAAAGTAGTGGAAAGTCTCCTTATTATAAAGATGGATCAGAGTGAGAATAAGGCCAAACTGGGTGGAAGCAAAAAGGTGTATTACCTTAAATGTGAATTGTTCTTGAAGAAGAACTCTCGAGGGAGTGATTTTGGTGGATGCAAACCTAAGGAAGGACTCTTCATTTGCCTTGGACAGAAAGTTTTCACTTGAATTTTTGGGGGGTTCCTTAGCAAGTACCTTTTGCCTTTTGCTTGAACTAGCCATGGAGAAAATCTAGGGGAATAGAGGATTGAAAGGGATTTTTGAAGTGATGAAATTTGAGTTCAAAACCCTTCAATTTAAAGAAAAAATGAGTTTTCATACATACGAAAGGCATTTCATCCAGTACGATTTATGGTTCATACATACGAAAAATATTTCGTATGGACGAACGAGTGAGTCCAAAAATGAAACGACTTTTCGTACTCACACAAGTTACGAGGCATTCTTTCGTACAGACTTTTGACTAAGATAATCGTACAGACGAACAGGTGTTCATCCGGGACGATCAGAAATTTAAGATCATTTTTATGACAGTTTGAAACATCCCCAAGATTGAATTGCCACGTGTTTGTATGTGCAAATCAAAGATTCGTACGTACGATTAGGAATAATTAATTTGATCTTATCTATATAACTACCTTTATGAATATATACGATTGAGTACACATTGTCCGGACGATCATGATGATCGTACAGATGAACAGTGAAATGAAAACTGAAAAATTATTTGCAAACTGTTTAAATCCAACAGTTAATACACTACACAATTCGTCCAGTAAGAAATGAATTTCGTACAGATGATTTCCACACTTATAAAATTTTAAGCCAACATTCAAAATTATGAATATAGATGTAAGAAAATACAAAAGTAAAACACACAGAAGTTTATAAAAATAAACACAAACAAAAGAAAAGAAAAAATACAGAAAATCACAAAATCAAAAGACTCACAACACGCTAACAAAAATACACATCAATGTAGCAGAATCACTTTAATTAAGCATTCAAATCAATCACATCAAGTATTGTTCTTAATGTACTGAAAGTATCAAAGGCTAGTGGTTTTATAAAAATGTCTGCAAGTTGATTTTTTGTTATGACATGAATGAGTTCAATTTCTCCTTTGGATACATGATCCCTTATGAAAATGTTGCCTGATGTCTATATGTTTCATTCTTGAATGTTGAATAGGATTTTTTGAAATGCAAATAGCATTTGTGTAATCACAATAAATAAGAATAGTGCCTATAGATAATCCTAAATTAATCAACTGTTATTTCAACCAAAGTACTTGTGCCACATAACTTCCTAATGCAATGTTTTTAGCTTCTATAGTTGATAGGGCTATTGAATTTTATTTTCTACTAGACCAAGAGACTAAAGGATTTCCAATAAACTTACATGTTCTAAAAGTGCTCTTTCAACCCTATAACCTGCAAATTCAGAATCTGAATATCCAATAATTTTAAATGAAGAGCTAAACTTAGGATACCAAATTCCTAAGTTCTGAGTTCCCAACAGATACCTTAAAATCATTTTCACTGCTATCAAATATGATTCTTTTGGATCTGATTGAAATCTTGCACATAAATAAACAATAAACATAATATCGGGATGGCTAACTGTTAAGTAAAGCAAAGATCTAATTATCCCTCTAAATTTCTTTTGATCAACAGATTTTCCCTTAAGGGTCCTTATCCAATTGAACTGAGGAACTCATGGGTGTGTTAACAAGTTTAGCATTGTCCATTTCATATTTTTTGAGGATATCCTTAACATATTTCGACTGACTAAGAAATGTACCCTCCTCAATTTGCTTAATGCTAAAACCTAGAAAGTAACTTAAACCTCCCATTAGACTCATCTCAAATTCACTACTCATTATTTTAGAAAAATCATCACAAAGATTTTTATTTGAAGATCTAAAGATGATGTCATCAACATAGATTTGTATAATGAGTATATCCTTTCCAATTTTCTTCAAAAAGAGAGTTGTGTCTACACTTCCTTTTTCAAAAGATCTCTCAAGTAGGAAGGTGCTCAACCTCTCATACCAAGCCCTAGGTGCCTGTTTCAAACCATATAATGCCTTTTTTAATTTGAAAACATGATTTGGGTGTTTAGAATTTTCAAACCTTGGAGGTTGTTTTATAAAAATATCATCTTGAATTATCCCATTAAAAAATGCACTTTTAACATCCATTTGATACAATTTAAATTCTCTAAAATAGACAAAGGCTAACAAAACCCTAATTGATTCAAGTCTAGCTACATGGGCAAAAGTCTCCTCAAAATCAATCACTCCAATGTGATTATACCCCTTAGCTACTAATCTAGCCTTATCTCTAATGACAACTCCAGAGTCATTTATTTTATTATTCAATATCCACTTAGTTCTAACTACACTTTGATCCTTTATCCTTGTAGGTAATTCCCAAACTTCATTTCTTACAAATTGATTTAATTATTCTTGCATAGCCAATATTCAAAATTTATCAAAAAGTGCTTGTTCAATATTTATGGGTTATATCATTGAAATAAAGGTTGAATGATTGACTTCTTTGTTCAGTCCATGCCTAGTCCTAACACCCTCACTAGGTTCTCCTATAATCAATTTATTTGGGTGGTTTTTAGTAAATTTCAAATCTCTAGGAAAAGGGTTTCTATCTCCAAATTTATTTTATCAATCTTTTGGGAGTTTATTTCTATCTCATCCTCTTCAACAATTGGCTCTTCCAAACTTCTTGATTCATCAAATACAACATGTGTGATCTCCTCAGTTACTAAAGTTCTTTTATTGAATACTCTATAAAATTTTCCAATACTTGAGTATCCTATAAAAATTCTTTCATCTGATTTTGGATCAAATTTTTCTAAGGCAGATTTTCCATTGTTATGAATAAACACCTTACATTCAAAAACATGCAAATATGATAAATTAGGTGTTCTTTCCTTTAGCAACTCATAGGGTATTTTATTTAAGTTTGATCTTGCATTCACCCTATTCAGAATATAACATGCAGTGGTAACCGCCTCAGCCCAAAAATATTTAGGAAGTGAATGTTCTGCCAATATGGCTCGGGTGGCTTCTATTAATATTCTATTTTTTCTTTCGACTACCCCATTTTGTTGAGGGGTTTTGGATGTAGAAAAATTGTGATCAATTCCTTTCTCCTTACAAAAATTATCAAATATTTCATTCTCAAATTCTCCTCTATGATCACTTTGAAT
>NW_021318951.1:203086-228811 GCF_001605985.2 Dendrobium catenatum | reverse complement strand
CAATGAATTCAATATCGGCCGTCCATCCAACCACTCCTCATTTACCCTTGATCTCTCACCTATATATGGGCCATGTCACTCAACAAATTTATAAATAGACCCCTCATTTCTCTTGAAGAGGGATCCAAGCAAGAAGATAAGAAGAGAAGAGAAAGAAGAAGAGAAGGAAGAAGCTTCTCCTCGACCACCGCGGGAGCTTCGCCGGACCACCGCCAGAGTTTCGCCGAACCACCACCTGAGGCCCTCACCTTCGCTGGACCACCACTTGAGGCTCTCTCCTTCCCCGGACCACCACTTTACGTCCTCACCTTTGTCGGACCACCACGTGAGGCCCTCACCTTCGCGAGACCACCACTTGAGGCCTTCTCTGCACAACCTGTACCGATCGTCCCGGACGATCCGACTTCGTCCGGACGAACCTGGAGCAAAAACACAACCTGTACCGATCGTCCCGGATGATCCGACTTCGTCCGGACGAACCTGGAGCAAAAACTGATATTACACCTTCGTCGGACCACCACGTGAGGCTCTCACCTTCGCGAGACCACCACTTGAGGCCCTCGCCTTCACCGAACGACAACTTGAGGCCCAGAGTTCTGCCAGACCACCATCTGAAGCCCGGAGTTCTGCTGGATCATCACCTGACACCCGGACTTCTGTCGTACAATTATTACTTGTAATATGATCGCCCTTGCAGGCGAAGCCCATTGTAACCAACTCAAGTTCTATTGGAATTATTATCAACGTGGTTTTCCCTTTTTTCAGGGCTTTTCACGTAAAAATCTTATGTTATCTGTGTGTGAGCTGGATATCATGCAACGCTAAGACATAGTATTCTAACCTTATAATAATATTTATATGATAATGAATAATTTTAATATCCCAAATAGACGGTAATATATAATTCCAATATCTCTAAAAATGAGCAGCTTTAAAATTTTAGATTGTTTTCAATATTTTTGCGTACGCTTTAAAAAAAAATAAAAATGGAAAAGCAATAATAATTTATAGTTTTTTTTTTTTAGGAAAATAATTTATATAGCTGATCCGTTCATCCTTTGTCGTTCCAATTTTCTAAAAAAGCCCTAGTTTAAGTTCAGGCTTCCCTTTTAGTGAAACATTTGATTTAGAAAATCTGGATCGGGAAGGTCCAGTTGAATGAGTCCGATTCGCTGTTCTCCACTACCTTGCGGGCTTGCCTTCTTAATCCCGAATCCAGGTACAGGGAGTAAGCGAAACTGAGATCCAGAGGGAAAGTTATAGTGAGACTGAACGACTGCGAACGGGAGAGAAGGAGAAAGTTCGACGAAGAAAGAGATGGAGCAAGTGGTAGATCATTGCCGAGGATGAGGAGATAGGCGTTGCTGCTGATGAGCTCGAGGAATAATAAATCGAAGAAGGTGCGATGCCTAGTTCCTCTTAGCTCATTTTCTTCTCTCTTTGGGTTACGGTTGGTTGCTGTCTGCCTCGTGACCTCCATCGCGTGGATTCGTTCTTCAGAGAAAGAGATTTAAGCTAAATCTTTTTTAATTCCTGCTTAAAATAGGATTGCAAACAGCCCCATAGGGATGGAAGTCCTCGTCCATAGGAGGAAACTTCAACTAGCTTTAGTTAAGAAGCGTTATGGGTTCGTTGATGGGATATTTTTTAATCAACATAAGCAAAACCCTGAGACGGGAGAATCTGAATCTTAAATAATTTTTCTTATGTTTTGATTTGAATGATGAACTACAGGTTTCTCGTGGGTAAAAATATTTTGAAGTATGTCCTAGATAAATTCCCCTTTGAATGGATTATGTAGCCTGAATTTGGGTGATTTTATAGAAATAACTTACGCAAAGCAATACTTAATATAAGATTAGTATGAAAGTTTCCTAATTTTTCAGCGGTCTCATGTTTATTGTTTGTCTAAAATCATTTTGATATAATGAGTTATATTGGCAAATCTATGAAATTAATATTTAGCATTAGGAATTATTCATAGCTTGGTGATTTTATATTAATTTACTATGCTTAAGTATATTTTAAGAAAAAAAATTATATTAATGAAGAAAATTATACATGGTATTTTGAAATTAATTACGAATATTTGTTAAGGAAAATCCTTAGAAATTCTTAGTTACAAGAATATCTTGAATTATTTGTTATGATTATGTAGCACTTCTTCTGCATTGTATCGAGTGTATGTTTGACATTAACTTTCTTGAATCTAGGGTGTATCAAACACTACGTGTTAGAGGGGGAATAGGCTGGAGTCATGATTAATACGTCTGGCCTCTTGTAGTCTACTTCAGGTGGATGACTTCTACTTGTTGAGGAATGAATACTCTTTCTTGTTAGCGATGTTTTTCTTGATACTTGTTATTGATTTCTTTTCTTTGTTAATATATTGTCAATCTTGCTATATCATTCATAGTGATTTGATGTTCATATTGATATATGTGATGCTTAATTAACATTATCATGTTAATTGTGACATAAACCCTTGGAAATGAATCATGTGTTAGGATAATTTTTTTTCATGTACATTGCCTTTTTTGATGAGAAATAAATATTTATTTATGCTAATCATAGAGACTTTTTTTATTGCACTTTACTCGTGAAAATATGAGTACAAGCCATGCTTGTGTGCTTGATGAATATGATTGTTGGTAGTACTATTCTATTGATATTATTGCTAGCCTTGTCTATGAACTTGCACAGGTTGAATTCTTTTGGAGCTGCAATGGATTCCATCAGGATGTTGAAACCTATTTTATGGTATTATGAAAAATAAATCTTGTATTGTAAAGTATAATCATATATATATATGAATAGCCAAGAGTGTGTTAGCATTTAAATGTAATGACTATTTTTCTTGTTTATAAACTCCATTATACCATTTTTTTCATATTCACTCCAATGCTTCATGCCATATAATGTTAGTCTAGTTCGATGCAATAATTTTTTTTTTTCATGATAATATGACTTGCTTAACATGCGCCATTTGATTGATCAAATTACATGCTCCATGCATTATTATTGAATTTGTTTCTGGCAAAATCACATCTATTGATTTCTTGGTTTTCAGGGTTGTGCATCATTGAGAAGAGTTTCTATATTCATATCTTAGGCATCATGGGAAGGTGATTTGAGATTGTAAAGTTATTTATTGACTTAAAAGTTTGTTATGTCTTTTGTTAGATAATTTTTTATAGTTGGTAGGCTTTCAATTAATTTCTTGTGGATATATTATTTAGATGCCATTGGATTTTAGATGCTTTGAGCTTATTTTTTTGTGGATATTTGTTATTATGAGCATATTATTTTGTGAGTATATTATATTTATTAAATTAATTTTAAATTTATCAAGTTAACTCATTTTGTTAGGTTATTGTTGACATCTTACAGGCCCAGTGGGCGTGCTATGGCAGTTAGTAATTTGACAGCATGTACTTATCCACAACTGACCTCTGAGGGGTCTCCTCATGCATCACAGGTGACACGTTCATCTGAGAATAGGATGTCGAGTGGCAGCAATGGTCATAATGTAGTAGAGAATGGCATCAATTATGTGAATCCTTCATCACCTTCCTTGGGTGGTAATTTCTTGTGGACAACTTCTTTATTTCTTTATTTTGATGTATTTCATCCTTGTACTTTGGGGCTATTTGGTTTGCTTCATTTTGGTTTTTGTAAATTATTATAAATGTAGGGGTTTTAAAAATACAAATGTTTGGGGTGATGAAAAGTAATGCATAATTAAATTTTAAAACTTTTGAAAATTCACTCAGTTTATTTTTTATGAATTAAAAAACGGCCAATTTGGTTGATTTCTAAACAAATTGTGTATAGCTGCTATCATTGCCACATCCTGTCACCCATCACCATCACTATCGTCTGCCATTAGACTTTACAATGAATTCATTTTATTTCAAATCATACACTAAAAAGTACATTGTTTTATTTTTTTAACATTTAAACAAATAATTCTAAAACATTTCAAATACTCTTCATTTATTTTACATTGTATTTCATTTACTTGGCATTTTTTCTTCAAAAAATCAAATGACCCCTTAGTTGAATTCTTCTACATATGTTGCTTTGTGTTGTGTAAATGTGGGGTGAAGTTGGGTTTGGGGTGTCAATAAATGACCGAATACAACATCTCAATGTAATTCTGAGTCCTGCTCAAAAAATTCAAGCTTGGGTTGAGCTAATTATTATTCAGGTCTATTTTGTGGACCTGTTTATTATTCAAGTTGAGTTTAAGTTGACTCGAATATCCTGAAATTAATTCAAAATTGGCAGAATTGTTATTTAGGTTTGGGTTTTGAAAAGCTAGAAATATGTTGTGAAAATAAACATATATTATTAGGTAAAACATGTCATATTCAGGTTAATTTGTTGGTGTTAATCTAAAAATTGTATGATCTGTATAATAAATGGGTTAGGCTAGTCAAGTTTTTCTTAGGCAGATTCAATTCGAGTCAAGTTAGGCTTAGATCAAGCTGTTTGACCCTAACAATAAAGGAGTTAGTTTAGGTTAAGCAAGTTTGGATTCATCTAACTCCATGTCAAACCCAAACCTGAACCATCAAATTGAATTGACATCCCTAAGTTGGGTAATCCGACACCGTGCTACGTGGAATTAAAAAACTTTGTATATATGTAGATTATTTACCTGTTTTATCTGAAATGGCCTTATTTTGTTGGATTTGAGCTTCATTTGCATCTTCTATCTTCTTTCTCTTCATTCCGACATAAGAAAAAAGGATTTTTTTTCTTTTTTAGATTTAAATGAGAATTTGACTCTTAACTGGACACAATGAAGAAAAATGATTCATATAGCCGATTCCACGTAATGGGATAAAGGCTTGATGATGTTGTTGTTGTTGTATTCATTTCAATGTCTGTCTTTGAGTGAACTTCTACTTTTTGTGTTAGCATTTATTGAAGTCTTCCATAGATGCATTTATATTAAGTACTATTATATATGCAAATTGGACTCTGTGTACATACTTTTCAACTTTGAAGTAGATTTTCATCTAAAATTTCATTTGGTTCTTTAATTTTTTTTTGTAGGAACAACTTTTGACTTGAGAAATGTTGATCACAAATACTTCAAAAGTCTTTAATATCCATACATGCTAAAAGTTGTGTATTATGTATTTTTTAGCCAAATTTTAAGTTAGAACAGTGTGGAAAGGCCCCAACACGGTTGGAACATGCCAAGACACAACTAAGACAAGTGATATTGAACTACTTTTATCTCGATGAGCCAATTTTATAAATTGTGTTTTCTTCTTGATGATGATGATAAGGTGCATTTAAAGTGACATTGGTGTCGGTGGTGATGATCATGAAACCTAGTCTGTTTTCACCATCTCGATCCAGATTTTTGTAAATCCAAAAATTATGGATTTGAATTACAAAAACAACAACTTTCTCCTTTCCCGACCAAAAATTAGCCGCTGGAATTCACCAAAAACAGTCCACGAATGGTGCCAAGACTTACTCTGATATCAATTTGATAGGAAACACTTGTAAATTTTAAGTGAATCCTAGCAAAAAGACAAAGACAGTAAGAAAACTCTTCCAAACTACAATAGAAAGCCAGAAAAATAATAATTTTATTGCAAGAATCAAATAGATCGAAAGAAAACAACAAGATACAAGTGATCCTCTATTTGAGAGGAGGATCGATCTCTCCCAATCTCTAGACGAATCTAGAGCCCAAAACTTAAACCTAAGAGATCCCAAAATTAGTCAAATTCAAGATGCCCTAACCCTAGGAAAACAAATTATTTAATGCATACAATTCAAAAGGAAATCTCTAAACAGTCCATGCATTCAATTTCTCTCCTAAACCTCCGAAAAAAACCTTCCAAACATGGTCCCTTAGCTCCTGTGATGGGATTGGCGAAAGAAAACAACAAGATACAAGTGATCCTCTATTTGAGAGGAGGATCGATCTCTCCCAATCTCTAGACGAATCTAGAGCCCAAAACTTAAACCTAAGAGATCCCAAAATTAGTCAAATTCAAGATGCCCTAACCCTAGGAAAACAAATTATTTAATGCATACAATTCAAAAGGAAATCTCTAAACAGTCCCTGCATTCAATTTCCCTCCTAAACCTCCTAAAAAAACCTTCCAAACATGCTCCCTTAGCTCCTATGGTGGGATTGGCGGAATTAGAGGCGGAAGGTTTCTGCCTCTGTGTCTCACGGGTCGATCCTGCAGGACCGGCTGGACCGGTCTAACAAAATCTTCCTACATGGTTTCTCATTTCTCCCAATTTTAGTGGAGATTGAAGATTTTCAAGGGAAGTTATTTTCTTGTATTCAGAAGTCTTGGGATTGCTCATCTTTTTGTTTGTTGCTATTCTGTGATTTCTAAATATGAGTTTATATGTGTTATTGAGTTTTGTCAATTTTGCTTCTTTCTTATTTAAAAAACAATGTAATTTAAATGAAGCATAAGGCTTGGTGATCTTCGCATTAGTTTCACATTTTTATTGCTTTTGAAAAAAAAAAAAATACGTTTTTTTATGAAGGGATAATTTGTTTAATCATTGCTTTTGAAAAAAAAAAAAATATTTGATAGGTATTCTACATTACCCTAATGAAGGAGTTGGCATGAAAAGTTAGACGAGCCAATCCCATTTAAGCCAAGAAAGGCATACTGGTAGATAGATTTTGATGCTAAATTTGGTACTTCCATCCCATGCCACGAAATGCGGGCACAAGTGTTATGCATAACACATAGGCTAGAAGAACCTCCTCATCATGTTAAGAAAGACATGCATCGACGATCTTGAGAAAGGATCCACACATATTATAACAAAATAAATACGTCCTATCTTTGTTTACCTGTAGGGCATAGGCCGAGTACTAGATTCAGTATCTCTTGTGCTAATTGCTTCTCGGATGAGATCTGGTGAAAGTTCCGGATATTACCATTTCTTAGTATTGAAAGTGGTCTTGTAGATATTCTATTCTAGGGCCTCCACATTATGCCAGGAAAGGCATGTATGATTAATAGTTTTAGCCTTTGCTTATGGAGGAACAAAATATGTAACCCACCAATTAATTGTTGATAACGTTGAGGTCATAATAAGCGAATAATATATCAATTATTCTTCTTTATGTGAAAATCCTCCTTTGATTTCTACTTGGAATCAATTCTAAGTTGATCAAATCCTTATTGAAATTTCGCAAACCAAATTTTTGAAAAGAAATTCTTAAAGAATGATCTATATTAATGAAAAGTGTTTTCAAAGGATATACACTCTTGGGATAATTAACCATAGAGGCTTACCCTTATGTGAAGACTATTCCCTAGCATAAAAATAATCTTTTTAGTTCATACATCGTGTAGGAAATATTTTTAGGCATATAAAAATAAAATACAATTTTATTGTTGAGTCTATAGCAAAATAATAATCTTTTCGTTCAAGATAATGTATTATTTTCTTTGTTGTACTCAGTCATGCCACAGAAATATTTAACCGTTGAAGATAGAAAAATCCCTTATAACATCCATGCAACTTCTAGTTTTTGTCATTATGTCAAATGGAATTCCATGCCCTTCAGTAAGGACATTGGCAGCTTGTCATTTTCTTAGAATTGTAATCTGGTATAGGGTACTTGTCCCCTTCACATTGCAGGTTCTAGTACAACGCCCTCTTAATCAATGACAAAGAGTAGAAACACTCTATGCTTTGTATGGTGCATCTTTCAGTTTCTTTGCTTGTTTCTCCATGGCTGCATAGCCGAAGTTAGTTAATTTAAGAAATAAGAGGAGACCATTGTTAGTTTATTCAATTGTATTTCTTTTATTTGAGTTCAATTTCTATGTTTTGTTGTTGAGTTATTGTATGTGAATGATGCATTTGAAAAATATGTTAAGCATTTTAATGATGTGAGTATGTATTTCATGTTCTTTATGGATTACTGTGCATGCAACCATATGGATTGTTTATATTTCTCCATTATTTATATGAATGGATAGCTATGCAGTACTTTGTTCAACTTGTATATAGTTGCCACATGTTAGATTACTATATTGATTCTTGACTTGTTTTACGATTTGCTCTGAACTTCTCTGAATTGGCATGATTCTATATAGATGATATAAACAGTTTTTGAAGTAGTGATTTTGGGCAAATTCTAACAATTTGATTCTATTTCTTGCAACTAAACATCAGATGATTGAGCCTTTTTAGGGCTATATTAAGTTATTAGCATGCCAACTAGCCTATGCTTCTCAGTTATTCACTGAAGTATCCTTGGGATTTACAATAAAAAACTTTCAGCTGGATATGGATTTAAAACCTTGTTATCAAGCCGTGACATGAAGTTTATAGAAATTACTTAGTAATAGTTTACATGTTATTAGTTCATGGGCCTTCTTGTTGTTGTGTTGGTCTGCTTTATGAATCGTTTAATTTTTTTAGTACATGCAATTTTGCTATAGCTCAGATCCCATTGAATGTTTTTTTGTTTTGTGCTAATTTATATTCCTTTTCTTTCTGGTTCTTAGTGGTAGCAAATTGCTATGTATTCAAAAGCAGGCTGCAAGAATATGCACAGAAAGTTGGCATTCCAACTCCTGTATATGAAACTTTGATGGAAGGTCCTTCACATGTACCTGTTTTCAGGTCATCCGTGATTGTTAACAATATCAAATATGATTCTTTGCCTGGATTTTTCAATCGGAAAGCTGCAGAACAGTCCGCTGCTGAGGTTGCACTAGTGGAATTAACTAAATCAGGCCAGATGACAGAGAGCATTCCTACAGTTGTAAGTTTGCGTGCTTTTAGCTTCTGTTAATTATTTCATGAAAATTATGTGTTCTCATGGCTTTTCATGCTTTTAACTTTCGGTTTCTTTAGTTACATTTTGCATTTACTTGAATTCAATATCTGTTCATTTATTGCTGTGCAGCATGGTCGTACTGTTGTGCAAGAATTTATTCTTCTCAAAATTTTTTTTCCTGTTAAAAATTCTATTTTATATTTGTTTCAGAGCTTATTTCTGCTTTAAGTGATGGGCCTATTATGATCATATCATTTCCCCATAAATATTTATGGACTATATAAGTTATGGCATCCGTGAAAGAATAAGAAGTTAGCTCCTGAAATGTTACAGCTGCTATAATGGATGGATTTCTTGTTTCTTGTAGCTCTCCTTGTTTCCTTCAAGTTTGTCTTCCGCCCTTGACATTTTTTGCTTTGTTATGTATACTGTCCTTCATAGATTTTATGATATGACATTATATGGGATGATGTTATACCAATCTTATCTACCGATCTAGGGTTGTGATATGTGAATGGATAATTCGAGGATTGTAAAGGGAGCATCTTTTATTCAATAAAAATTATAGAAACTAATGAAGTGCATATGAACATGAAGTGGATTCTTGTTCTCTCCTCTTGAAATTCCTAAAATGTGATTTTTTATTTTGTTATTGAAACTTGCTTATAAATATGGAGCAGGAAGATGATGCAATCTTTAATTGTGGTGATTTTCATTGAATTTGATGAGAAAATTAATGATTTTGAGGATTCATTTGTTGACAGTTCTCTGAATGTCATACGTTGCATTATAGTTATACTTAAAAATTAAGTCTAATTGAAAGAAAACTATAATTTTTCATACTTGAATACAAGGAAAATTTTGCAAACTGGTCATTAATAGTGAGAGTTGCATGAATATCTTATTCACATTTTTCATAGGCTGCATTATTTGAAAATTCAATACTTCGATGTCCATATAAGATAGATTTGGATTATTATTTCTACGTCCTCTAGGTGTTTAGTTCACATCCAATTGGCTACTTGTATTAATAGAATTATGTGTGAAATGTTGTCCATGGATGATGTTCCTATTATTTGTAGTTGACTTTGGTTATATGATGTTGATGTTACTTATTCTAATAAGTCTAATACTTGCGCTTCAAGAATAATGGGAGAAGGATAGTTCTAAAACTTGTAAAATCTAAGAGTAAATTTCAGTCCATAAAATATCTAGTCCTTCTAAGTGAAAAGTTGCATATTTTGAACCTATATGTAGGAATGTGCATTAGTTGGTTTAAAACAAAAAATCAAACCAAACATATTTGGTTAATTTTGATCTGTTTCTAAAGGATGGTACAGTTTTTAGTTGGGGAGTATGGCTTATTTGGATTATGGTTAATGATTTAGCTTTAAAATTAAAAAAAAAAGTTTTAACGAAAAATCAAAATTTCATTAATAAATAGTCAAAGCTAGTGTAATTTTTCATGTTTATATAAGTTTATTTGTTTACATTTTATTTAGATAATATTTTAAATTATCTTCCTTTATTAGGATATTAAAGTTGATTTAAACCAAAATTGAATTGGATAAATCGAACTATATGCAGTTCGGTTTAGTTCCGTTCTACTAATAGATTGGTTGATTCAGTTTTACCCATTTTTTGGTTTTCAATTAATTTAAGAAATCCATCAATCAATCCATCTAAATCGATCAAATATTGACCCCTACTAATATGCATTTTTGGGCAAGAGAGTATGATTTATGCTTTAGTCATGATTTTGGAAATTAGACCGAACCTATCAGTTCAACTGTGGGCCAATCATATGATTGGTATAGTCCATCTTAAACACCGGCTCTGCATCAAATCGAAATGAACCGGTCATAATTGTTAGTTCGACCGGCGAATTGTAGAATCAGTCCCACCAATTTCCTTAAATCGATTGGTTGAGTTGTTGTCTCATTTAAATAATTAAATTAATTAATTTAATAAGTTTTGTATAAAATATTAAATATAACAAATTAGTTTAAATTTATTTTTTTAACATTTCAATAAGCATTAAATTCTTATAATAATCATTTACCAAAGAGGAGCAAACTAAGCTTTTTCACATGGGTCCACCACCTCATGTGTGTTCCTAACTCTTGCAAACAAAGAGTTATATAAACAGAAAACAAAGAGTTATATAAACAATATTAAACGAAAGTTCCTAAGTGAGAAATGAAATAACAAAGTTGAAGTTGTTAAGTTCACAGATACATACACTATATCTTTTTAAATAGATTTTTTAATTAATTTTTATATTGTGAATAATATTTATTTTTAGTTGATATTATTTAATTTTTATCTATTTATTTGTATTTATTTATTTATTTTAGTATGTTTGATTTTATCTTATTTCACGAACATATGTTGCCAACTCCTTGGATTCTTCCCTTTTTCTAACTCCTGAATTTGATTCATTGCTTTGCTAGAAAAATCTACATAGCTTGTTATTGAAGCTATTTTTTATGATGAGATTGTCTCCTGTGTTGACGGTGGGTTTCAAAGATAACCTATGCATTGGCGAACAAAAAATTAAGTCTTCATTTGCTTTGTAATTCTAAATACTAAATTCATTGGCATTGAATTTGTCCAAGTTGAGCTCATTTAATGGTGATCTTCGTGTTTTCACTTAGCAAAAATGTCAATCAAAGAATAAATTCTAGCAGATTTATTTTAGTATTAGTGAGTTATTTTATTTTATTTTATTTCATTGTGTGATTTTATATTTTGTACAAGCTTATGGTTAATACAGATGAGAATCAAATGTGTTCTCTATTTTTTATTCCACATTGATGGGTTGATCTATGTGGCTTGATAATTTTGGGTTGGTTTAACTGGCAATTAGTTCAAGTTTTTGGATGGTTTGGAACTAGTGCTCTCTTGTTTTAATATGGTTTAATTTTTTAATACAGACTATGCATAAATCTCTAGATATGGATGGTTTTTAAAATTATTGGATATGGATGAGAGGAAATCTTGTTTTGTCCTTTGGTTGTTTCATGCTACTTTTTATGAGATTCCTTTACCCCATACATATTATTGACTACGGCTTCCTTTAGTCATTTTACTATGTGATGTCATTTTGTTGTCGGCAAGTTTCCTCCATTGCTGACTATGGCTTCCTTTTATCCTTTTGCAATACAATTGTTACAAGTTTGTTCTTTTTTTTTTTCCTTCGTTCCATGCTATTAGCCATGATAGACGATAGTGCTTCTTTAAACCACTTTATGTGGAAGCTCTTGGGCACTTATCTTGATTTAATTTTAATTTGTGAAACAATCTTATCTAATAGATTTATGATTGTGAAATATATAAATTGATTGTTTGAGACTGGTAAAGGAAGTAAGTTTTATTTAATAGATTCTAGTTCTCAACTTTGTGTATGCTTACTATGTGTGTGATTCTTTTGAGTGTTATACAAGTGCAACTACTTAATTTTGTGAGAAGTCATATCGTTGTATTGGCATGAGGCATAAATCATCTCCATTTTAGTAATGTCTTTTATTTCTATTATTTGCTAGTGGTAATTGATGTCTTGATTTTTGATCAAATTGGCAACAACTAGGATCAATTGAGGTGTTAAATTTCATTTGTTCATTGATTTTAAGGGGTTCAAATTTCTCGGTTATTTTTATTGTTTAAATTTCTCATTGATTTTTGGTTTGTATTTTGTGGCCTTGGTCTATGAATACTACTTTTTTGTGTGATCCACATTCAGAACATCATTCTAGCTGTACTAGGAACCTTAAACCCTTAGGTGCTTGTATCAAAAGAGCTCGTATTGAAATCAACAAGCTGACTAATAAGCCAATTTTGATTTGGAAGCATTCTTGGATTGTGCTAGGCCTTGATCGAATTGAGCTTTGCTCAATATTATATCAAAATGTATATGAATATGAATGCATATTTGCATTTTTATTTAACTTGATTCGTGTTCGATTAAGAGATTGTGAACAAGCTTGCTTATAAGATATGTTTAGAACTAAATTAAATTCTTAAGATTAGCTTAAATTTATATTTTGTAGATTTTTACATAATTTTTAGTTTATTATAATAAATAATTTTTATTTTTATAAAAAATTAATTTATTTTTATGTTATACTCTTTCATTAAAATGAATTTGTTCATGTTTGCTAAACTTTTTGTTTAAAGTATTCATGAACAAGTTTGTTTATAAGAAGAATAATTTTCTGAGCTTGCTTGTTTGGTAGCTTGAAAATATTTACTAAATATGTTTGTCAACAGGCTCGTATAAATATATTAAAAAAAAACATGCTCGTATGTTCCATAATAGACTCTATGGTAATTGTTTGTTATTAGGCTCGATAAAGCTCGTTTGTTAGCTAATAAACATCTATAAAATAAAGCTCATTAATAGTTTGATAATGCTCGTTTATTTAAGACTCGATATTACAAAATGAATCAAACACAATCCAAAAATGAACATCTATCATTTTAAACGAACCAAGCTTAAACACAAATAGAAAAGCTCGAATTGAGCTCGAACAAGCTGATGATAAACAAGCTCAAACATGAATAAGCACATGCTTGGTTCAACTCAGTTAGTTTGTAGCTCTAATTTAGCATATCACTTAATTGAGTTGATATACTTTGTACATGTTTATTTTACACATCACTGGTAGATATGATAATGCTGAATTGGTGAACAACTCACTCCTATAATTTTGCACAGTTATATTATTGTTACAAACTGGTATAGAATGAGTCGAGGTTGTTTTTTCTTATGTTTTTTTTTTCCTAATCCTCTTAAAATACTGTTCCCAGCATGAAACTGGTCTATGTAAGAACTTGCTTCAAGAATATGCTCAGAAGATGAACTATGCAATCCCGTTATACAGCTGCACTAGGCAGGCCTCAGGAACCAATAGCTTCATCTGTACCGTTGAGATTCATGGAATCCAATATATTGGTGCTGCTGCTAAAACAAAGAAGGAAGCAGAAATTAAAGCTGCACGAACTGCTCTTCTAGCAATTCAGAGTATGCAATATTGTTTCTTTCTCCTACTAATAGTCAGTCTTTGGATCCTTCTCTATGTGTATTGTGCTTATAATACTTTAAGTATTGGAGTTTTATTTGGACTTATAAATCATTTTAATCCAATTTATTGATTTTGTTATTGTCTGCCCTTTATGCTTCAAAAGAAATGGCACCACTTAAATGAAATTTCGTTTCTCATTTTCATACAAAGTGTGCTCATCTGTGGTCAAAGAGATTACTGAAACGTTGCTTAAGTGCAACTATTAGGCTTCGTTTGGGACTGCTTTCTTACTGCTTCTTAAAGCAGTTTTTTAGCACAACAAATAGAATTTTTATACTAGAAAGCTGCTTTAAGAAGCAATAAGAAAGCCGTCCCAAACGAAAGCATTAGTTGATCAGGAACTGGGAGAGAATTTAGAGCACTAAATAGCCTCCGCATCTTTTTTTTTTTTCAAAGATGTGATTAGCTGTGTTTTCACTTTTGCCTTGCAGGTGCATCTTTGGCTGGCGCCCACGGCGCTTCCCCGTATACTGTGCTTCCCGGCAAAAAGAAAGGAAAAGAAACCGAGCAGCCACAACCTGAATCAGCTAAGCCATTGAAGCCGAAGAAGACTAAATTCAAGAAGAAATGGCCCAAAAGAAGAGTTCCAAGAAGAAAGAAAGATCATCAGAACTTAGCTAAATCAGTCACTGATGAAACTGGAGAAGTTAATGCTGAAGTAGTTGCTCTCGCTCTTACCTCTGAAGATCTCACAGTTAAATATTTAGAGATGTTGGACAAAGAGATCAAGTTACAGTTACAGTTACAAGCCCAGCCAGGATTATACTGAGGAAGAAGTGGAGATTTGTGATTAGTTTGTGCGATATCTATTTAAGCCATTGATAGGAGTTAACATTGGATATTTATAATTAATTTCATAGGCTTGAAAAGAGAAATTATGGAAGTTCACTTTGTAGCTACCGTTTGATTTTTTATGGAAATATTTTGTATCATCCTCGTTACTCTTATACTAATCTTGCACTTTGCAATGAAAAATTATTCTGTGCGGACGCCCGATGCTGTTCGGAGGCGAATCAGGATGCGTCATGTCAACTTTTTTTTTGTGTATAAATACGGTGTATCAAGTAATGTGACGCATTCTGATTTACCTCTGAATATTCTAATGTCCACACAAAATAATTTATCCTCTATAATAGAAATTATTTTGACAATTTATGAACAAAAATGCTGAAGGTATAGCCACATTCAAAAAATAGATGAGTAGTAGTTTCGAGTTCATCATTGCAGAAACAACATCTATTAGGAACTATGATACCACGGGTAGCAAGCACATCAGCAGTTTTTAACCCACCCCTAAAGGCCAGCCAAGCGTAAGCAGAATAACAAATAGTTGCCTTTTTATGCCAAATGAAATCGAACCAGGGGACTTTATGCATGCCAATAAATAACTGCATGTTAAAATCAGCAAATTTTGGGTATTGAGTATCCTTCCAAAAATGATTTTCCTGCGAGGAGTCGATGCTAACCAGATTAATGAGGGTGACAAGTTGACTGTCAATACAGTTAGGAATATGCCAATTGCCATTCTGAATAAGCTGCGAGACTTTCCAGTCAAACAGCTTTGTATAACGCTGAGACGTAAAATATAAACTCTACAACTCAAATCTTTTAGTATGCAATAGTTTAGCACCATTTGTGAAAACACTCCCAACATACTTCTTCAATAGCTCATAATCATTCTTTTAATTAAGAATAACAAAATATGAGTGGTCAATACTCTAATAAATAACCTCGGATAGGTCAAACATCTTTGATGATTTCTTTCGACATCTTTCACACAAGTTAATGTCATTGAGCAATGCACTGAAAAAAATCTCGGATATGTCAAACATTCTTCATGGATTTCTCTAAATCTCTTTTATACTATTCAATGCAATCAAGCAGTACTCAGAATAACGACCCCATGAAGGCATTTCCAAGAGGTAGTCTCGAGGGGAAGCTAGCAGTGAATAAAATCCTCACTAGAAAGACCCCATGAGTGCAAGTTACCCCGGAAAGAAACACCCACAAGGCGGCCTCAATGGGAAGCTAGTAGTCGACAAAGTTCTTACTAAAAGTTTGATGGAGCCTCCACTCATTCAAAACTCTTAGTAGGTAAAAATCACAAAAGGTTTTGAATTGTCCAAAAACCTTCAAGGCAAAAGCCTCAAAATAAACACATGTACGTAATTCAAAGTTTATTGAAATGTTCAATTCGACTATAAGTTTATTGAAATCAAAGTTTGAAGATCCGAATTATTTGAAAGTTTATAATTAGAAATTACCTCTAGGTCCTTACTTTTCATATAAAATCGTATGAAATTGTACAAAAATATATAGCTATTATCTCCTACTTATTATTTATTATGTGCTTGTTACCCGAAGCCAGATAGAAAAGGCGAGCACTCAAAATCACATGTTCTCTGCTCATTGGAGGCCCACAAAAATTCATTTTCGAACTTTCATTAGTATTATCAATAGAAGCCGTTTGGCTATGAATAGGATTGAACTCAAATAAATTTAATAAATTCTATAAATTTAATAATTTTAGTGGATTAAAATTTCAAAACTATTTTAAAAGATATGTCATTTTTTAATAAATTATTTAACTATTTAGTTATAAGAAAATATTGTTGATGAGAATATAAATCAAAGTTCTGAGTTTTATTTTAAGATAAGTGTAATATAGTTGTTAGTTAACATTATATTATTTTTAAAATAAATTCAACATTTAATTATTTTTTAATCATATAGACCTTATAAGATGAAATTAGATCGAAAAATTTGGCCAACAATATCAGCTCGATAGGCCCGCCCATTGACCCGTGTAATGGAAAGTAGCATCACATGCTATGGCGTTCAATTAGTCAACAATTGTAGTAATAAAATATGCTGAAATAAACGAATGTCATACTTCGTAAAGGAATGCGGCTCTGAGCTTCTCCAATACTCTCCATTGAAGGAGAGGGCCACTCTCTTCCCTCTCTTTTGCTTTCTCGTTTCGATTCTATTCTGTTCCAATTCTTCTAAACTTTTTTTCTCCTCTTTAATTTTATCTTCAAAAGAAAAGAAAATGTTTAACCAATCTTTTACGAGAGAGTTAAATGCACAAAGGAAAAGAGTAACAGAATAAAGCGTGAGAGCACGAATCTCAATGCATGGAGGTTAAGTTATGTGCCCCAATGGTTATATTAATTTGGTTCAATCTTGTATATTAATTTGGTTCAATCTTGTGTGTATATATATATTGTGTGTGCGGGATGAGCGTTTGAACCTGATCTGACTTGTTAGGATTATTTAAATTGTTTCAATCAATGTGTTATGAGTTCGAGTACTACATTGCTACATTTATTGCCTCAGGCAGCTTGCCTGGGTCGTTGGCCAGGAGCTTTGGCTACCAATCAAGATGTATTGAGTTCAAGTCTCAAATATGTGATGTGTTTATGAGTTTAACTTAATTGGCCTAAATGTCCCCAATATTTATTATTTCTTAAATATGATGATAGATGCTTTTGTTAAATTTTAATTGAGATTGAATTTTTTTAATTAATTTATTTACTAATAATGCACGATTAGTTTTAAATGAAAATTTGGTTCTTAATACGACACAATAGAGAAAAAAGAAACATGTAACTGATCTCAATAGCTAGATAAAAGCTTGATATTGTTGTATTAATGAAGCATTATTAACATAAATATAAACACATACACTATATATTTTGAAAAAAAAATAAATTAAAATGTCATGATGACATATTTTCTTAATAAAGCTTGAATTGGAGATGAAATAGCCAAATATTTGATTTGGATTTTTAAATTTCAATATAATAATTTTAAAGCGTTTATAGTAATAATGGCACATATTCTAAAAAATAATATATATTTTTTTTTTCATGAAAATTGAAAAAATAAGACACAACAATATAAATTTTATTGGTTGCTTCACTTGTTCAAATTGTAAGAAAGGCGCTCCATTAATTTTTTTAAAATTATTATTTGAAAAGATGTGAACGAATATCAATGACAAAGATTAAATTAAAAAAAAAAAGTAAAAAATTGTAAAGATAAAACATATTTGTCTAAAAAGAAAAGGAGAATATTGATGGCAATATTTGAAAGGTGGCAAAATTTGATCGATCACCATCGAGAGGCTCATTTTTCGCCTAAAGAAAAAGAAATATTCCGAATAAAAAAAAAAGTGTTGCTAACATTGCTTTTGTATTCATTTTCAATTATTTTATTTGAACATTAAAAACTTCACCAGAATATTATATATTATGTAAAATTTAATATAAATTTTATGGCATTCTGTGTAAATATGCATTCAACTTCTCCTAGCTTCAATTCTTCCATTGATGTACCATTACCCTTTAATGCTTATTATTTAGATAATTAAATCTAAAAAATATAAGAAATGGTTTGGTGAAGAACTATACATCATATACATCAAAATATTTTGAGTCAGAATATTTTTATCGAAGTTTCAACTCAATGAATTTTTAAAATATTATTGAATTTACATTAATATAAGTGAAATATAAATAGATAATTAATTGTCTGATCAAAGTCATCTGACCAACACCATTCAAGTGTTGCATCTTTAGCATTCTTCAATATTTACAGAATTACAAACTCATATTATATACTTTGTAATATGAGAATATTATAAATAGGATCATGATATTTAATTTAAATTTGCAATAGGATCATGTATTAAAAAAAATGCCTAGTTTCTAAAGAATGATTTGGTGCATTCAGAATGCGCCAAATCATTTGGTGCATTATTTAGAATTAGTCAAATGAGTTGGTTCGTCCTTTAGAAATAGTCAAATTATTTGGCGCATTCACTATAGTCAGTTGAATTAAAATTTAAAATTATTGTAGTAATGCACCAAACAGTTTGGTGGATTCAATGGAATGCGCCAAATAGAATGGTGCACTCCATTGAAAGCTCCAAACTGTTTGGCTTATTCTAAATATGCTAAATAGTTTGGTGCATTCAATTGAATGTGTCATTCTGCTTGGTTAATTTGCTTCTTTTTAATTTTTTTTAATACTCTATTTCTATTTCTAATTTAATTAAATAATATGCTCATTTTTAAATAAATTCTTGTAATCTTATCTTCTTCAATTAAAGAGAAGAATATACTCTTGTAATAAATATCATGTGTGTATGCATAAACACACATATATATATGCATATTTTATATGACAGTATGCAAAACAAAATAAAATTATAGGATTGCCAATATATTTTATGTAAAAAAGCCAATAAGGTGGATGCAAATGAAAAATAGAAAATAATTTATATCAGCTTAAATTTTTAATAAATAATATATATGATAAAATCTATGATTTTATTATTTAAATAATTTTAAAAAATTAATTTTTAAGAAATATATAATAAAATATTAAGATATGTACATATAATTAATAGATTAAATATCATAAAAAATTAACAAGTATAAAATTTTAAATTGGTTGTGCTAAAAATTTAATCAAAATATTCTAAATTAAACTATTTCAAGAAAATAAAAATAAATAGAAAAAAGCCATGAATGGACCTCAAAAGCTCGGTCCACCGAGATTAGCGGGGAAAATAGCCGGCCTTCGCGGTCGTAAATGCCCTCTGGTCCACCGTACTTGGTCGGGAACAGCGATGAATGGACCGAACCCAGCGGTGGGGCCTCCAAATCCGGCCGGGTCGCGTGACGAGAACCGGTCGGGTTGGTCCGGCCTTTTCGGTGCACTTTTACTTTAGAGACGCACCCACCATCACGCCAACTTTCCGTCGAATGGCCAGGATCGCCTGACTCCATGGGCCCCATGAAACCTGTGGCTGCCGGAGCGTAGTGCCTCTCGTAGTAGCTTCCCTTGTGGTCCCTGGAAAAAGTTGTTAAAGTGTAAATGATCGTTGTTGAGTGATTGAGACGGCGCCCGACGGCAGCTGAAAATAATAAAATGGATATATATCTATATTATAGAAAGCGTGAGGGTTAAAATGAAAAAAAAAATGATGAAATTTAAATATTCTATAAATTGTCATACATATATATATATATATAAAGTTGTAAACAAATTATTTAAATTTTGAACATGATGATTTAAAAGTCATTTTGATTTGTTTTATAAAATAATGTTGGAATTAAATTATTTAAGGTGAAAATACATATTTTTATATGAAAAAAATGGATATCAATTACAATTTTTAATGTTTTTATAAGTTAATTAACAAATTTACTTATGTGCTACATACAAAATATAAATTCTCTATGCGCTTCTACCCATCTAACTCTGGATGACAACAACCTTCATTTCTCCACTACTTATCAAGGACCTGACGCTGTCTCCATTGCTAATGGGTCATCGCTACTTATTCACAACTTCGACCAAGGTCCCATTCCCCTACCTGACACACCCCGCAAGCTTCACTTTGTAAAACGGTACAGAAACGAAAACTGGAAAATAAAAGGAGAAATTATATTTCGTTCTACTCTTCAGATATACAAATACATTGCTATATATACCGAAACAGTTAAGCTAGAAAATACAATTCTAAGATGTGGTTTTTTTATCTAACACACTTGTGTAATCTTCTTCATGTTCCATCGCTCACGCATATTTTTTTTATATGTTTCTAAACTAACATCTGATAATTCCATCATTATAAGTTTTTATGCTAACGGGTTTGAAATTAAGGATCTAGTACCAACGACCGCTTCTTTGTGGGCATCTTCATAATGGACTCCATCAGATTCAAATGTCTCCCGACACTTCTCTTATGGCTTTCACCGCCAATACCACATCATCTCAACTATGGCATGCTTGATTAGGCCATTCGAACAAACGTCTCCTCTCGATTTGCGCAGAAAGCCTACCCGAACTTACCAATGTATCGCATTCTTTTGAGTGTACTTCATGTAACGTGACCAAGAGCCACAAGCTATCTTTCAATAAAAGTTTTTCCGTCTCTTCTTCCTGTTTGATTTAATCCACTCTGATGTCTGGGGGCCGGCCTCGCAACATTTTTTAGATGGATATAGATATTAAGTTGTCTTTATTGATAATTTCACTCGCTTCTCATGGCTTTATTTCATGCATTCAAAACAAGAAGCCTTTACAAAATGCAAGTTATTTTACAATCTTGTTAAAACTCAACATCACTGTACTCCCAAGATTTTTCACTTCGACTGTGGTGGCGAATTTACAAGCTATGCTTTCCAACTTTATCAGCAAGAGCTCGACATCATTCATCAACTCAGTTGTCCTCACACTCCCGAACAAAATGGTTTAGCCGAGCGTAAACACAGGCACCTACTCAATCTCACTCGCACTCTTTTACATGCTTCCTATCTTCTAAATCAATTTTGGGCCAAAGCGCTATCCACAGCTCATTATCTTATCAACTGACTTCCTTCTAAATCTATCTCCCTCCAAACTCCATATCAACGTCTTCACGAAAAATCTCCTACATATTCTCATCTACGCACATTTGGATGTATGTGCCTCCCTTGGTTAAAACCTTACACATCAAACAAATTCTCCCCTCGGTCTAAAACTCCTTTAAAAAATTAATGAGTGAATTTGAAGAACTTATTATATCTGGACTCGACTTGACTCGATTTGTTTATAGCTTAAGATAAACCAATAGTTTAAAATACTAAATTTAATGGAGACAAATGAGATCCAAATCATATTTCCAAATTTAGTTTAAATGAATTTTAAAATATTTGAATTTATATTTGAATGAGTGTAATAGATGAATAATCAATCATTTTTTATATTTCACTCAACTCTAAGTAAATATAAGAATTTAAAAATTCATTCTAACTAAATTTGGATAAGAATATCCTCACCTATTTTTTCCAAAGGTAGTGATATTAAATTTTATATGAGGGCATGCATGTCATCCATTCATCTCTTCTTCATCAATCTATGATATTATATCTGTATTATTAAATTTAGAATTATTCAAGAATCACACTTAATTCTGCTAAGAATCTTGAGTTTAATAAAGAAATAGGAAGTATTAAAAATGAATTATACCAATAAGATGCTCTAAATTTTTTTCGATAACAAATTTGAGTACAAAAGATCGTATAATTTGAGCTCAGCTTTTGACCCTCTATTTATAGATTTGAGTTGGAGCATGAACATTACATAATTAGCACACTACAGGAAAATCCCCTATTACCGGCGATTTTTCCAGCTGAAATTGGTTAATTTATGGCGGAAATTAAGATTTCTAACGGCTTTCCGTCGGAAATTTTTCCGCCGGTAAAAGCGGTGTAGGAAATGACAACATGCAGCTAATTTCCTGTGGTAACTTTTTCTGGCGGAATAATGCTGGAAATCTGTATAAAAAATAGTCATACATATTCCGCTGGAAATATGTTGAAAAGAAGTAGAAAAATAGTCCGCCGGAAATCCATCGGGAAAATTTGTCAATAATGAACGATTTTCTTGTAGTGTTAATATGTTATACATAAAATAAGGGAAAAATGTAATAGTTGTTTAGCTATATTAGAGTATTTAAATCGATAAAATCATAGATAAAACTCCTAAGAAATTATTGACTTTGTCTGTATTGAATAATTGCTAGGATCGACATTCATAAATGATTGGCCTCTCAATGCAAGAACAAAAGTTAGTGGCTTATCAGCGCCGTAGTAGGTACTTAACGTGCTTGTTTGTTCAGCCTAGTCGTCTAGCTCGGCTAAAAAAAGGTTAGAAAAATAAAATGGACAACTTAATTAGTCGCTTATCAGAGCCGTTTCAATTGACTAATCGCAGTCCCATGTGCCTATCACCATAGAGCTGAATTAAAAAAAAAATCATAGTGTAGTACTCATGTTTAAGAACAAAAAGATTGACCCACGAAGGTTTAGGATTGCTGGTGGGCGAGTACGGTTGGGAACCCCCATCCCTGGTTTGAATTTTCTCTACTACGTACGGCCTCTCCTTTTCAGTGGGGCAAATCAAGTGTGGGTCCGATGCCGGTGGATGTCATAGCTAGGTTCTGCCGATAGATTAGTTACATGGTCCAGAGCTATTTTTGGAGTGGCAACAAGTAGATCCCCTGTTCCAAAAAAAAAAAAAAAGATCGGTGTGGTACACCATTTGATCGATTTGATTATTATTATTATTATTATTTTCCTTGGTATGTTCTTCTCTCTGTTAATGCATTCATATTAATATTTTTTTTTACATTTGTGTTTCTCTGAAAATAAAAAAATAATTGGTTTAGGATGTTTTTGCTTGTTTTTCTAAGAATGAGGTATATAGCAATGTCGACTATATGCCAAAAGTTTGGACAATTAAAATTGGTTTCAACAAAAAAATATATATTTAGATTGATTGGAATTGATTTCAATCATCCAGAAAGAATTACAGGTTGAGATACTATGATACGTCATCTCAAAATTATCTTGAATGAGCACAAATCTCGAGGCAAAAGTTAGTTGGAAACTTCAAAAATTAATTTTGGGAGCATATGAACTCCGATTTCAGCGAGCTTACAGTCAAACTGATGGGCAAGGCCCCGTGGTTTTTTCCCTTTTAGGATTTTCCACGTATAAATCCCGGTGTTCATTTTCTCTTTACTGTTTGTGTGTTAAACTTACGTGTAACGCTCGGACGCGAATTTGCAAACTCTACCGCCGCGTATTTTCGAACACGCAACAAGTTAGACTATATATGTGATGTTATAATGATATTATAAAGAGAATCATCATTCTAAGAAAAGAGATTGGGAAAAAGGAATAAATGATGTGAAAATAAAATGATTATTGCCGCGTGTTAGATGTTGAGTAGATCAAGATAAAATTTGATCATTTTATCTACAATGGTTGATTTACATGAAAAAATAATGGGACGTAAAAAAGTGATCGATGGTTCTTGTCTGATAGATTGGGTTTTATTGTCTTTGGATATGGGCTTGAGATTCAAAAAAGCTTAGAGACATAAATAATTATGAAGCTCCATTCAGACAACAAGGCCACTGGACTATGGTCTTTTGACCATTGTTACTAGGTCATGATATTCCAAGCACTATCATCTATTACAGTTGTGAGCCGTCTAACCACTATCATCTAACTATGATCATTTAACCAACGTCATCCGACTATAATCATATGATGTCCATCTGCCCACTACAGTCATCTAACTACAGCTCAACAGTCATCCTCTAACTGTCATCTTCCAAGTATCATTATTCGACCACATCTATTACAGTTTTAAATTTTTGTACTACAAAACTGCTTTAAGAAACAATAAAAAAAGTCGTTCTTCACGAAGCCTAAATATACATAAATTAGAAGAGCCACATCTAGCCAAGAATTAATGAACAAATGGAAGTGAATATGTCAAACAAAAAGAAGAAGAATATCATATGCAATGCAGATCATATTGCAAGAGAGGAACATTTTGAGTGAAGTGAACTAATATTTTCTTATTTTAATGAATTGCTTAAATAGTTATTCACCTCTTATTAAAGGTAAAATTGCAATATTATATATAATTTTATATGATTTTTCTTAGATGTAGAACCATCGATCATATACCATAGAAGGAAGTAGGGCTGTCAATATTTGACACGACACGAAAACCCGACCCGGAAAATCCGGGTTGGACCCGACCCGATTTCAAAACGGGTCGGGTTCGGGTTTGGTATTATTGATCGATGGTTCTAATCTAAAAAAAATCATATAAAAATTAATATATATATGCATTTTACGCTTTAAATAGAGAGGCGGAAATAACTATTTAAGCATTCATTGAAATAGAAGAATATAGTCTTACTTTACTAACAAAATGTCCTCTCTGACAATAATGATCTGCTATGCTAAAAGATATTCTTTCTATCTTTTGTTGCTAATATAATTCACTTCCATTTGTTTCCATATAATTATTGGGCTAAGCTGCGGCTCTTCTAATTTATGTATATTAGGCTCGGAAGGAACGAAAGGTTTTTATTGTCTTTAAAGCAGTTTTGTTAGTATAAAAAATTTAAAAATTATTTTAAAAAAAGAATAAGAATATCTTAAAAACAGTTTCTTTGTAGGTACAAAAATTTAAAAATTATTTTTAAAAAAGAATATAGAATATATCTTTAAAGCAGTTTGTAGCTACAAAAATTTAAAATTAATTTTAAAAAAGAATTAAGAACATCGACATCCCAAACGAAACTTCAATCTCCTACTTCATTAACATTTTGCTCTGGCAATTATCATTTAGTAGGTCCAAGCAATTGAATCCTTTGTTTCAGCTGGGAATCAAATGCAAACACCGTAAGTATTTTGGCAACAATGCATGATTATTAAGGAGACGGTATGCATTAAAGTTGTTTGGGGAAGATTGACAAAGTCAATGGGCATCAGTGTGGCAAATTTATAATAGCAAAGGCATCATCATATGGTGATTGTGGTCGAATAACGATAGTTGGAAGATGACAATTAGGGATGACTGTTGAGCTGAGTTGGATAACGTAGTGAGGAGATGGACATCATATGATTATAGTCAGATGACGTTTGGGTTAAATGATCATAGTTAGATGATAGTGATTTAGATGGCTCACGCTGATAGATGATAGTGCTTGGAAGATCAATGACCTATATTAGTGGTCAAGACCATAGTGGATGCCCTGTTGTCCGAGTCTGGGGAAGTTTCATAATTATTTATAATGATCTCTAAGCTTTTTTGAATCTCTAAGCCCAAAATATTAAAATTAAGACAATCAAAACCCAATCTATCAGACAAGAAACATCGACTCTTTTTTACGTCCAATTTACTTATTTGTTTCATGTAAATCAACCAATGTTAGAAAATGATCAAATTTTATCTTGATCAACTCAAATCTCTTTT
>NW_021318951.1:146571-203076 GCF_001605985.2 Dendrobium catenatum | reverse complement strand
GGTCGACCCGTTTTCCACCCGGGTCAGTTCGGGTTCGACCCGAACCCGACCCGTGACCCGAAATTGACACCCCTAGAAGAAAGAATTTGGATATAGTTATTGAATAATATAAATTATAAAAAATCTTAACAATCGCTATATATTGACCAAAAATAACACTATTCTCTTATGATTTCACTTCCAAAGCCTTAGCAGACAATAATTCAACAGATAATCCATCAATCGATTAATGATAATTACCCATATTAATCAGTAATCATAAGCAAATCAAACGACTCCACATTATTCACACCTCATCATGAGATTGAGATCATTGGTCCCCTTCTTTGGGCACTTTTCTGCGTGCCCATATATACCACAGCACAAAATTTGAATTTTACAATATATGGAGCCCAAAAATATAATTAAATACGTTCCTCTCAGCCCTCCGTCCTTCCTTCTCATGCAACGCGAAAAACATCATAGCCTTGCAATTATTCAGTTCCCCGTTCCCAAACACGAAAAATATCACATTTTATCACGCGCATTATTTCATTATAGTACCCCCTAATAAAATAAACAAACAAAAAGCTTTCCTGTAAAGGTTTATTATTTATCCGAGAAGAAAGAAAAAAATAAAAAATAAAAGAAAGATAAGCTGCAACATAACGAATCACGAGAAAGAACAGAAGCAAGCCAGCAAACTTTTCCTTTCTTTGGTTGGTCCCTCTAAATTAGTATTTTTATTTCATTTTTGCCATTGACTGAGTGCTTCTAATCATCTAAGGGACCTCAGCTTTTTGAAACGCCTTTCCTATTTAAGAGCCCCAACAAATTGTGCTGAGTGACAGAGAAGAACAAGAGAGACAAAAAGAGATGATGGCAATGGAGAATTATTTCCTTGCGTTTGGAGTTGGAGATCATCTTCTCCATCAGCCATTTTCTCTGGGTAAATTTTCATGTTTCTCCTAATTGTCTTCCTCTTAATTAACTTTTCTCTTAGTTTCTTTCAGTTCCATCTTCATTATTTGATTAAGTTATATAATATTGTTAATTATGGTTTAGAAATGGAGTCTCCTATGTCGTCGTCGGAGTCGACTGGTTACTTGCAAGATGCGGTGGTGGAATGGAGTGAGAGGTGCAAGCGGCGACGAATAGTTTCACCGTTCAGTTACGATCCTCCAATGATGACGGTGGCGCCGACCGCCGCTGAAGACATCCAAGAGCTTCTTCAAGTAATAATTATCACACCAATGTGATCCAATTTACTTATTTTATTTATGAAAGTAAAACAATTATTTTTTTAATGTACAAATTAGGAAAATTTTCTCATATCTTTTATTCCTGAGTTTTTGTAATTATTATTAACAATTAATTACAATTTATAACAGGTGTTTTGGGGTTCAAATTGTGCTGGGAATACCTATGGAGACTTGGACTCCTTGTTTCAAGAAAGCAGTATTGTCTCAGGTTCTCCCTTCATCTTTCTTTTCTCCGGTCAATTCAGGCGGACATCTACTGTAGTAAAAGATGAATGCAAATTTGGTCTCAAATCTTACTCTTTCCTACCTGAAATCCTTAATATTTGCACACGACGCACTTCCTGTAGAAGTATAATTTCATAAACAAACATTAGAATTTGCTTGTAATTTTCGAATTGCATATAAAAAAGTTTTTTTTAAAAGTTAACGAACCATCGTTTGAGAATTCAAGCTGAGCTGTCTGACATATTTAACAGATAATTAACATAATTAAAGAAATCTAATTAGCTTAATTACTATGATATCAGACGAGAACACCTTCAACTTCTGGGAGGAAGAAACAGAGAAAACATTTGCAAAAGCTCAAAAAGAAACACTCTTCTCTTCTCCATCCTCTTCTTCGCACGAGATCTACTCAACCATTTTACCCAAGAAGATGATTACTCATGATTCCTCAACTGCGAAGCAAAAAGAAGAAGAAAACGGAGAGAGAACAATGAAGAGGAGGAAGAAGAAAGTGGCTTATCCTTTCACAGTTTTGAAGCCAGCAGGGCTTGATGAAGGAGAAGTGACTCTTGCAGAGATTAATGAGAGGCTTTTGATGCGGCCGATGAGGCCGGTGAGGCATCCCGTGGGCGAGTTTAAGTGCATGCCTTGTGTGCCGGACGTCGGCGGCGGGCCGGGGCTTTCCGGCAAGGCGGTCGTGGGACTCACAAGGATTCATACACAGGGGAGGGGGAGTATTACTATTATAAGAACAAGAGGGTGATGAAGCGATGGCTTTTTTGTTCCGTGCTAGTTTAGTTAATTATGATCTTTTGTACAGGGGATAGATGGCTAATTAAGTGAATTGTAGAGATATATATGTAATTTTGTATCTTTGTAGTGGTTTTATATGATATAAATTTATGTTAGCTGATGAACATGCATGAAAGGTAACATACTCTTCAATATTTGAAGCTTTTAATATTTTAATACTAATAGAACTCAGTTTTTTAATTATCATGATAATTGAAGACGATTCAAATCAAATTCTCCATATAATTAAAATTTTGAAGTAAAAAGGCTCACTAGAGTCAAATTAGCTAAAGATGATTAAAATTTTGAACTTTGTCTTTATTGGTTGTCATTAAATTAAGGTTCTATTTGAGAAAATTTTCTCTCTGTTTTATTTTTCAGTTCATAATTTCAATTTATTTGTTTATTATTTTCTTGCTGCATTTTTGAAATTTTTATGATAATAAGCTATTTTAAATCACGAGAATTCTTAATTAGAAAATAACACTTAATTATATATTTATTATTTATTTATTTATAATACTCATAATAGTTTTTTAAAAAATTATTTTTTCCACAACAACTTCATTAATATCATCTTTATAAAACATTAAAGCATTTCCAAAACGAAAAATTATTCTGTGCGGACACCGTACCATCTAGAGGCGAATCAGAACGCGTCTCATCACCTGGTACGTAGTAAACGGGTGACGTGGAATTTTCTGATTTGCCTCCTGATGGCGTCTCTATCTGTACAGAATAATTTCAATCCCAAACCAAACCAGCCCTAAATAGCAATTTTTTCTAAGAGAAACACATATATGCCTACTTCATATATAAAAAAACGAATATCATGATGACCATACTCAAATTTAAAAAAAAAAAAATTTAATATAAGAACTAAGAACTGATTTTGTAGTCTAAAGAGAAGAGATTTGAACATTTGAAAAAGTTGAAATATCATTCTGAATGATTACAATCGATTTGGCGCATTAAAAGTTCGAGCCTGGATATTTTTCTTTTCTCTCCTTCGAGCTTTAGCAAGCTGCCTTTAAATCATTAGAATCAAATTAGAAGATAATTACCTAATTAATTAACTATTATAGTTTGGAGACAGATTGGGTGTTCACGTTCTTCTTGATAATCCTATTATGGAAAGTATATTCTTCACGTGATTAGAATGAATTATTTGCTGGCCATTCAGTCACTCTATATCAGTTTCTTGGAGCAGACACTACAGAAAAATCAGTCATTATTAGCGAGTTTTTTGGGCGGAATTTGGCAAATTTCCAGATGTAATGAGGTTTTCCGGCAAATTTTTCCTGCCGGTATAAACCGCATAGTAAACTAAAACCGGCAATTTATTTCCAACGGTTTTCCAGCGGCAAATATTAACGGAAAGCTCACCAGAAACAAAGCCGTCGGATAGCCTTCGAAAAAATTCGTCGGTAATATGCGATTTTTCTGTATTAAGGTGACAGCCTGACAGGCCATTCAAAAATATAACATTTGATATGCAAAGTATTTTTCATGGCTCGCTTCGAATAATTACTAAGCTGGTGGCCGATTAATTCCTTTTTTTCACACTAAGCTTCAAAGTATTTAAATAAAACGACATGAACTGGCTAGTCTCACATTAATGTACTCCTTGCAAAATTAAGGGCCTCTTTGAGAATTTTTTTTTTGCTGATTTGATTTTTCAGACAATAATTATAATTTTATTTGGCTACTATTTCTTGCTATTTTTTCAAAAAAATTTGTGATTAAAAGCTAATTTTTACAACTAGTGTAATTAAGGTTTTATTTGGGATGAATTTATTATTATTTTATAAAATTATTATAGAGAAAATAATATTTAATTTTAACCTATTGCAGAAAGTAATTTAGTGATATAATTTTTTTTTAAGAGTAACAAAAAATAATGACTAAATATAAACTATGATTGCAGTATGAAAAAGTAAGATAATAAGAAAGCTGTCTCAAATAATTAAATCAAAGTTATTTTTCTCATAACAAATTTAGAATCAAATTTATAAAAAAATTAGTCATTCAAAAGGATAAATTATTTGTACACAGACCGAACAGACGCAGAATATCGCGAACAGACGCAGAATATCGTTCGGAGATCAATCAGAATGCGCCACATTCTAATTAGTCACTTAACCCATCCGCACAGAATAATTATCTTAATTTCTTAAAAATTAAGCTAATTCTTCTGTTATGCGGGGAAATAGGCCAAGCAAGATTTTTTTTTTTATGTACGTGAAAAAATGAAAAGATATTCCCAAAAAAAAAAAATGAAAAGGATTAGTACAGGCAAGAATCATCTCACAATAATTGAGACCATTTGTACTGTTTCAGTGTTTTTGTCGTTTTTATGTCTGCCTGATTCGCTTATCCTGTTTTTATATAAAAAATATCATAAATTATTTATGAATTAATTTTAAATTTGTTAAAGTTATTTTAAGATTAATATTACATATCAATAATTTATATTGCAACAAATTTAAAATAAATTCATTAATATTTATAATTATTTTAAAATAAATTATATATTAATGATACAATATAATTTATTTGAATATAATTAAAATTTCTTAGATTTGTTGAGTTCAAATTTAAATTCTATCATTAAGATTCAAAATAAATTAATGATCTTATTTAATTCATTTATATTAAATAGCTAATTTTTTAACATTTGACCTTTATTTCTGTGATCACGAAAGGTCTCTTTACAACGAACAGACAAATGACTGTGCGACCTAAGAGCATAGTAACTTAAAGAGGATCTTTTGAAAAAATATGATTTAAAATATCTTCAAATGATTTAAAAAAAAATAATTAAAATTTTACTTTAAAAAACAGTAAGAAAGTGATTCCATGGGACGGCTTTTTTACTGTTTCTTAAAGCAGCTTTTTAGTTCAAAATTTAAAATTTTTGAACTAGAAAGCTGCTTTAAGAAGCAGTAAGAAAGCTGTCCCAAATGAAGCCTAAGTCTTACTTTATACACCAAAGCTTCTTAAAAAAAAAAATCAATATTTATAATTTTATAGTCATATTTAGAAAAGAAAATTGAGAATATAGATAGTATGGCTAAAAATTTAATTACATTTTTATAATAAAGTAGTTAATTATCATTAATCAAAAATATTTTTAGTCATATGACCATTAAGCACTCTTTAATGCGAATCATATTTTAAAAAAAAATTATCATGTTTTAAAATTATTATTTTGCTTGGGGTGAAGGAGCGGACTTGTTCTTTAACTTCTTGACAGAATTCGATCCATGAAAATTTTTCCATACGAGTACTTTGTATATTAGAATGCTAATTATTATTATTATTATTATTATTATTATAGCATAATTATGACTTCATTTGTGACAGTTTCTTACTATTTTCAAAAACAATTTTTTGATTAATTTTTTTTGAACAGTAAAAAATAAAAGTAAAAAATTATACCAAACAAAACCAATATCTAGCTTCTCTCAAATACAAGGTCAATGTCCCCATGAATGATATATAGTTTGCTCGTAGACGAAGCTTCTAGAAGGATTGATGAACCCACAGTTACCTGATTCGACCCACCTACAGTCCTCCTTACAGTTGCATTGATCTCCTCAAGGGCCAGGCTAGAGAGTCGAATAGAGAGTCTATGCCTTATAGACAGGACGAGGGTCTATTTACAATTGATATATCATCCAAAAACTATCTTGATCAGGCACGAATCTCGAGGCAAAATCAAGCTGGAAATTTCAAAAATTAAATCCGAGATCACCTGAACTCCAATTTCAGCGAACTTATAGACAAACTGAGCGTCTCAGAAATACAAACCCAACGACACCAAATTCAACTCAATTGGAGCCCAAATGAATCCAAATCAAGGACCCGAAGCGCTGTTGAAAAATTCAAACCACAATTGGAGTTACCAATCGGTTTCCAAACATAACGTGCTTATAGTCAAATCGAGCGTCTCAACGAGAGGAATCCAACGAGCCCAAGATCGTCGAATTCCGACATTATTAAGACCTTCAAATGCCTGACGAACGGTACACGATCAACAGATTTAATATTGTCCGTCCATCCGACCACTCCCTTTTTATCCCTGATCTCTCACCTATTTACAAGTCATGCCACTCCAGAATATATATAAATAGACTCCCCATTTCTCATGAGAGGGGGACCCAGGCAAGAAGAAGAGAAGAAGATTAGGAGGGAAAAAACTCCACATCGACTACCGCCGCCGGAATTCTGATCGGCTTCCGAATGACGTAGGAATTCTGCCCGACGCCCGAATGACGCCGGAATTCTTCTCGCCACCCGAGTGACGCCGGAATTCTGCCCGACGCCCGAGTGACGCCGGAATTCTTCTCGACACCCAAGTGACGCCGAAATTTCGCTCGACTTCTGAACGATGCAGGAATTCTGCTCGACTTCCGAACGACGTTGGAATTCAGCTTGATCTCTAAGTGACGCCGAAACTCTGCCCGACATTGTAATTGGATTTAAATCCGAAAGTGAAGCATTGTAATCTGATCGTCCTAAATTTTAAGGACGAGTCAGCCTCTTGTATCTCAAACAAACACTAATGGAATCATTTCAACTGGGTGTGGCCCCGTGGTTTTTGCCCTTTCCAGCGGTTTCCATGTAAAAATTATGGTGTTATTATTTCTCCTATGTTTGTGTGCTAGATATCCGCACAACGCTGAGATGAAAATTTTCTAACTCTATCGTCGCGTATATTCTAATCATCAACAACAATAATCTAGAATGTTTTGAGATGTATAATTGTGTTATCATTTAAAAAATATTGCAGAGACACATGCCTTCATATTTAGGAGAAATTATTCTGTGCGAGATTATTCGGAGGCGAATCAGAACATGTCACATCACCATGAACATAGCCACGGTACACAAAAAAAAAGACAACTTACCGTCAAGAGGCAAATCAGGTGCAGCCAAGCCATCCAGTATCGAGCTCGATACCGAACAGTACCGAGCCGCAGTACCAAGTAAGGGGTGACGTGGTGCATTTTCATTAGGCTTTGGAATGCATTCGACTTCCGCACAAAAATAATTCATCTTTTTTTTTTTTTGCATGGTCAATGCCTACGTTTGACTACAAGATAATTTATTGCTTTTGATTTTTCTTGCAGTGCCTTTGACAGCAGCACCATACATATTTGCCTTTGGAATAATTTTTTAATACTTTTTAAAATTATTTTTAGTTAAGCATTTTTTTAATTAAAACTTTGTTTCAGAATGTATTGAAAAAAAAATTGTTCCAAACAAAATCTAAAATCTTTAAAATTTTAAACTAAGATTGCCTTAATCAACCTTTTCAATAAGCTTCTTTCATAAAATGTCCACTTATTTCTTAATTTTAGAGAGTTTTTTAGAGAAAAAAAAATCATTTTTTTATTATATAATGCTCAATTGAGAGAGGTTTTGAGCATAGGGAGAAAATTTGTGGATCTAGAAATGAAGCACGCTATATTACTTCCTTGTTTAAGATTTATGTATTTCCATGAGAAATACCGTTTTGGGGGCTAAAATGATTTGGATTATAGTGAAAGAGGATATTTTAATTTAAAAGTTGTGAGTTGCTAGAAATGCCATGTTCTTATTAGAAATTCATTTCTATATTGTTTATAAATTAACTTAATTTCATACTAAATTGCCTATTATTCTCAGAATTAACCCTTCCGTGTTATGTGTTTATTGACTATTTTGAATATTATGTGAAAAATAGAGATTATTGAAATATAAAATTTTGCATCATACTCAATAAATAAATGTCTTATAAAATTAGAGAGACGAATCTAAGTTTTATTGAATTGCAAATTGAATTCATATTACTTTGTACATTTAGCGATCTCTCTGTCTCTCACGATTAATTATTCTGTGCGGGAGCCGAATGCTATTTGGAGACCAACCAGAATATGCCACGTCACACCTGTGCTCGATACCGCTCGGTACCGTGGCTCAGTACCGCTGATATGACGTATTTTGATTGATCTCCATACAACATTCTACGTTAAATCTCCGCACAAAATAATTTCTACTCTCAATAAGATGCATATATTCACTTCAAGCCATTGAACAGAATATGATTCGAACATTTAATTATACTGAAAATAAGAGTGATAGTATGAACATGAAAGCTGGCTAAAGTAGAAAATTAAAATTGAAAAAATAAATAAGAGGGCATGGGAACATGATTAAATTCATCGTGATGCGTGCTTGGTGGGCGAACAGTTAGTACAGAACGTGAAAAAAAATTGCAGTGAAGGCAGCTACACTTTAGGTATTCCATAGGCACACATGGCCGTTACTTCCGGTGAAAAGCATGCATGGCAGACGGACTTTCTGCTCTCTATATACGCCTCTCCTTCAGTTTTCTTCTTCTAATTAATATTATTTTTAAGGGCTGATTAGATGATCCAAGTTTTATAAGCTTATTATAGCTAATTAAATTTTATGATCAGAAGGGTGTGATGGCTTATATTTGTTTTAGATCTTTTGGTTTGTTTTTGTAAGTGTATGGATGATGTTTCTGTCCATGGAAACGATGATCAATAATTTATTTTTAATTGCAATTGCAATAGCACCGGTGTATGATTTAAAAACATGAAAAATCAAATATCAAAACTATGTTATTACTTATTTTTTAAAATTTGAAAAATAAAAAAAATAATGAACTGAAAACGAATCCTAATTTAACAGCTGTGAAAGAATTCAATTCATGGACCAATAAGTGAAGAAAACTGTTTTTTAAGCCATGCACTTAAATGTTTATATAATAATAAAAAGTCTAAGAGCTAGCCAGCTAGTGATTGATAGTTTTGATTATGCTTTGAGTACGATTTCAAATTCAGAAAATATACATAGATGGGGGGAGAGAGAGAGAGAGAGAGACAGAGTCTTTCCTGCACGTCAGTTATTCAGGGATAAATCAGCCTTTAGCTGTTGTAGTGGCAGATGGAAGTTTGCAGACTGGTAGTGAAAAACGAGAGAGAGAGAGAGAGAGAGAGAGAGAGAGAAAGGAGTTAAGCTGAATAAGAGGCAATAAAAAGAAGATAGATTTCTTTCAGATTAAAGGTCATGCAGTCTAACTATCCATCAATAGTCGCAATCAGTCTCAGACGGAAATTTCTCGTTAAAAGCGTAATTTCCCTTAAAAAAAGCTGAAGTGGTTGAATTTAACCTTACCTACTCCTAGCTACAGTGCTCCCACTAATAACACCTACCGAAGTGAACTCCACTTCGCTTTCACCTAGTAATAAACTAAGCAAAGCAAACGGAGATCATCCATTGTGCAGTAGCATGTGTTCGCCTCTCTCTCTCTCTACTGTAGCAGTTCTCTTTTTCAATAATAGGCAATGACCACACCAAATTCAATCACTCCAACTAAAAGTGACAAGTAATCGTACAGGATTACACAAAAGTTGAGTTTGGCGTTGATGAGAGTTTTTCCAATTGTAAGTTAGAGCCCACTCTACATTTTATCAAACAAGAATGTATTTGAACAATGGTATGAAATTCTTTCATAGCAGGACTTCCTATTATGCTTCATGATTTCTTTTTTTTTTTGCCGGTTATATATATATATAGAGAGAGAGGAACGAGATATCCACCAACTGCCACCCTCGAAAGGGTGCTTGGCGGCGCAACTAATCATCGACTGATCTAGAAGAGGCACGCAGCCTAAAATCTCGTGGCCCGCATTTGATTGGGCCCCACTTAAGAGGCGGTACATCTAGAGGAGAATCGAGCACGGGTTAGAGGGTTCCCAACCGTACTCACCCAACCAAGCTAAGCAACGGTGGCTTGGCAGGTTATATAAGACAAGGCAGGCAAGATTCAGTATCATTAGGAAAGGCATTTTCGTCACTTGCTGAATTTCTGCCTAAAATTTAGCTTGATCTCAGACATTCATTTTCATACAAACTAAACTCTAAAGGTGCAATCAAATGACGCAACTGAGATAATCGAAATGCTACTCTTCTTTTGCAGAATACAGTTCTATGAAAAATGGCTAAAGAATGTGGCGAGTGAAAAATTATAGGAACAAGTAGCACGACAGCACTTCAGGTTCTACATTTACTTTTAAGCAGACGAGTACATTTTGAAGAAATATTTCAAATGTCAAGTTACCACAATTAAAAATAAGGTTAGATTGTTTAAGTATTTACAAGTAGAACAGATAAATTCAGTATTAAAAATTTTGGAAGCAAGAGATATATCTAAGATAATGTGAATAAAAGATGGGTAACATCTTAAACAATACTAAGGCTTCATTTGAGGATAAATTATTCTCTGCGGACGCCGGATGCCGTCCAGCGTACAACCAGAACGGGCCACATCATTTTTTTACTTGGTATCAGTGCTGGGTACCGCTGTGTATCAGGTGACGTGACACGTTTTGATTGGCCTCTGCACCATCCGGTGTCCGCACAGAATAATCTCTCAATTGAGACAAATTTTTTGTCACTATTTTTTTCAAGAGATTTTTCTACTAAAAAATTGCTTTAGAAAGTACTAAGAAAAATGCCTCAAACGAAGCCTAACAGGATAAATGAAAATAAAAATTCATAAAATCAACTACAAATGAATAGGATAACACTAATATTGATATTAATAATGACAAATTTCTTGCTAATATATTACAAACTTAGCAATTGCAGCACGCTAAAAAAAATGCTTATTCAAATAAAAATATACTTATTCCTCAATATAAATGTTAAAGGAAACGATGAAATGAGATGATTGAAAGGCGTGTCACATTAAACTTGTCTTGCTATGACTCGTGGCAATGAGCTCATACCTTCGAGAGACTGAACTGCGCTCTATGATATACGTATTGCCACATTGTTACAAAATGTTGCAGGTTGAATATTTTATGCAAGACAATAATACATAGCTTCATCTACGTGGCCTTCCATAAGAGAATTTAATAATGCTCTTTTTGGTAAAAAAAGACCTTGAAAGTGTTTACACAAAATAATTGTATGCAACAATTTTCAACTTTGCACACAAATCAAGGTATCTTGTTGGTGCGTTTGCAAAAGCCTAAAAATATGCCGGGCCATATAATAAAAAGGCGGTTGAAATCTTTTTTGTGCAAAAGCTGGACAAAGTAACAATTTTTCACAACCGAGCAAGATCACTATATCATCTTTATGGAAAGCTGGATACGCCAGTATTATTATACAGTGTGAAGTAGTACCAAAATGAGGTTCGCATCATACCTCCATTTCATCTTGTAGAAGGATTTCATAGATGTCAGTTCTAAGGTGTATTTCTTTGTCACGCATGACTTCCTGCAAATCCGATAACTCCTTTGCGGACAATATCGAGCTTAGTTTCTGAAACCCATCAAGCCATAACCTTTTTGACCTGATTAAACAATAAAAGTTAGCATCCAAGAATAACCGCAAAGCCATACAAACCAATTAATAAGATTTAATCAAGTTCTATTATGATAGATAAAAACTAAAAAGAAAATATAAGAGAGATGAAAAGCTGCTACAGTTTTTTGTTGTTTTATGTTTATACAAGAAGTGGAGGTTTATATAGACTTTTACTTTAGGTCATTTACAAGGAAAATAATCAAAGCCTATTATATTACATGCAAATCAGGAAAGCAATTAACCCATAAGTCATCAGTCCATGTGTTCTTAGGCCACAAATTGACTGGTTGCAAGGTAGCAGGAAGTAAGGATTCCTGATTTGGGAGGAGATTAGACTATGGGAACCACCCATAGCTGACAGGTCCAGATATTAGGAGGCGGCGAAGCCAGCAAGTGTGACAATCAATGCTCAAACTCACGTTGGTATAAATATATCATTCATGAAAAGTTGATAATCAAATAGTCAAATTGTGATTTGGAAGTATTTTAGTGAGGTGTCAATAATTTGATATGCTGTGGCTATGTAGATCATACATATCACACCACTGTCAAGCGTCTCCTTGATAAAGTGTCGGTCTACTTCTACATATTGTATTCTATTGTTTAGAACAGAGTTATGTGCTATAGAGATTGCAGCTTTATTATCACAATAGGCTTTGATAGATATTGGGGTGAAAACTTTAAATCTTCTGGAAGTCTTTTATCCACAACACTTCACAAAAGCTATGCCATTTATTTTTTGCTTTTTCAAATAATCAGGTTACCTCCTAAAAAAGAACTATATTCAGAGGTAAATCTCTTCATTGATATCCCATGCTCAATCAGCATATATGCAGGTTTCTACCTTCAGATCACCTCTGTTTTGAAACAAGAGTTTATTCCCTGAAGTCCCTTAAAGTTATCTCAAGATACAGGATACATCTTCAAAATAAGCAATGTCTAGTCGAGAGTTAAGTAGATTAATCTTCTGACTACTTTTTAATAGCTTCCACGGTCTACTGCTTCATTTTCGGCAGCTGTTTTTAATTGTAAACTGGGCTTGATTGGAGTTTATACAACTTTATAACCAATCATCTCTATTTCTTTAATCAAATCAAGAATAAACTTGCATTGGTTGATCAAAATACTTTTCTTGGATCAGGCAAAGTCCATCTTGAGAAAATACTTCATCTTTCCTTGGCCTTTAATGTCAAATTTGATCGCAGGCTTTTTCTTCAAGTTACTAATTTTAATGAATTCATCATATATCATCAACATAAACAATAAGGATGGCTACTTTACCATTTTAGAATGCTTAAACAACAATGTATACTCGGCTTGACTTTGTTAAAAACCAGGTCCCCAAACAATATTGCCAAATCTTTCAAAACATACTCCAGGAGACTATTTTAGCTATACAAAATTTTTGTCAATCTAGATACTGTCCTTTCGTGGATTTTACTCAAATATGGAAGGAAGACTCCTCTATACATTTTATTGCAAGCCTCCATTTAGAAGTGCATTCTTAAAATCAAGTTAATGATCTGACCAATTAGAATTAATTGCAAGAGATAGAAGTATTATGATAGAATTACTTTTGGTAACAGAAGCGAAAGGTCTCATGGTAGTCTATATACCACAGTTCTGAAAAAACCCTTTTCTAAAAGCCTTGTTTTTGTAGCTTTCCATAGCTCCATAAGGTTTGCATTTTATTGTGAACACATATTTGCATCCAATGATCCTCTTGTCTTTGGGTAGATCAACAATACTCAATTTGTTATTCTTTTCTAGATCATTCATTTCTTCCACCATAGCTACTTTTTAATTTTGATTATTTAATGATTTCTGAATGTATGCAGGAGCTGTTACTTGTGTTCAAACACAAGATGGCTTGACCAAGTATTTTCCTATTTTAGTTGGATTACATCAAAGATCAACCTTAAGCCCTTATCTTTTTGCTTTAGTCATGGATGTTCTCATTAGACATTTGCAAGAGGTTGAACCCTGATGATATTCTTCTTGTTGATAAGACAAGTGAGGGAATTGAAGGTAACCTTGAATTATGGAGGTCAATCATAGAGTCTAAAGGTTTTCGTTTGAGTAGATTTAAAATTGAATATATAGAGTGCAATTTTAGTAATAATAGATCTAGTGGGTGGATTGTAACTTTGAATGATCAAGTCATTAATAAGAGGACATGTTTTACGTATATTGGGTCTATTGTTCATAGTGATGATGAAATAAATAGAGAAATTATTAGCAGAATTCAAGTTGGATGGTTGAAGTGGATGAATGCATTGGGCTTGTTGTGTGATAGAAAAGTCCATCTCAAACTTAGGAAAAATTTTATAAGATGGTGGTAAGACCTGCAATGCCATTAAAAGAGAAGCATAATATTAAGTCAAGTGTTGTAGAGATGAGGATGCTCAGGTGGATGAGTGACATTACTCTTAGAGACATGATAAGAAATGAGTATATACGTGAAAAGGTTGGAGTAGCTCTAGTGGAAGATAAGATTAGAGAGAGTCACCTTAGAGGGTTTGGTTACATAAAACAGCGGACTTTCGATGACCCGGTTAGGAAAGTAGATGTATTAGATTCAGCTTATATTAAGAAAGATAGAGGTAAAACAAAAAAGACTTGGTTAGAAAATATTAGAAATGACATTCCTTTATTAGATTTAAATGAGAATTTGACTCTTAACATGACACAATAGAGAAAAAAGATTCATGTAGCCGACCCCATATAGTGTGAAAAAGGCTTGATGTTGTTATTGTATTTAATGATTCATGAATAGTTCTTGGAAAAAACGATTAAAGATTCAAGACGTGCTCTATGGCATTCTAATAAATTTTCATAGTAAAAGAAATTCACGATAGGGTGTTTGGTACTTATTTAATTTTCCTTTCTAAATATAATAGGAATATCTAAATTGTGAAATAGACTTGGTGTGAAAGGAATGTGATAGGAAATACTTGAGTTTGCAAGTAATCCTATCGGAAATACTTGAGTTCGCAAGCAACCATAACAATAAATTGATACAAACAGTGAGAAAATATACAATACACCAATGAAATAAACTCCAAACAATAGTTTTTATTATATAAAATAAAGCAAGCAAACATAAAGCAAAAGATACAATTGATCCTCAATTCGAGAGGAGGATTGTTCTCTCCCAAATCTCTAGACAATAAGTCTAGAGCCCAAGACACCCAAAAAGACTCCAAGAGAAAACAATAATCAATCATTCCCTAACCTTACCACTCATACTTATTTATAGCATAAATTTTCTAATTACAAATTCCCTCATAGCCTTAGCCGCCCAACCTCCTTGCCCAAAATAGATTAATTCAAATAGTGGACCCTCCCAACCTCTTTGTCAAAAATAGATTAATTCAAATAGTTGACCCAACTATCTTTGGGCAGCACTAAATAGGGGCGTGGGCCCCTATGGCTTGGGCGGTCACATGGGAGGCGGTTTGGCTCGCCTCCTGTACACTAAGGCCGGCCCATGTGGGGTTGGCTAGGTTGGTTCAGGAACCGACCTAACAATACCGCCTTCTCAAAGAACTACATTGTTCTCAAGGTGGGAAGAGGGAAACTGATGTTTTACCCTCTCATAAGGCTCCCATGCCGCCTCATAATCTAGAAGATCCTTCCACTTGATCAATACCTACTTGACTCGTCCCCCTCCCTGGCGTACCCCTTGTAACTCGAAGGGTTCTAGTATTACCTCCAAGTCTTCTGTTAAAGTTACTGGTATCTCAGAACTTGTGGCATGCTCCCCAATTGCCCTTTTAAGTTGTAAAACATGAAAAACATGATGTATGGTTGCTACGGCTTGCAATTTCAATTTATATGCTACCTTTCCAATCTTCTCCAAAACTTTAAATGGTCCAAAATACTTTGGGGCCAACTTCTCATTCCTCCTGTTGGCGATAGTCTTCTGCAGGTATGATCGGAGCTTCAAAAACACATCTCCTACTTCGAACAGAATGTCCCTCCTGTGCCCATCAGCTTGTTTCTTCATAAACTGGTGGGTTCTCAATAGATGCTTCTTCAACTCTTCTAACACCCTGCCCCTCTCCTGCAAGTAATCCTCTACTAACAACAGTCTAAGGATCATTTTACTACTCCGATATCATAAATACTAAAAAACAAAATGGAAAAAAATGTGAAAATTGTAGTAGTTTTTATTGGTGTACATTTGTGCAAGAAGTGGAGATTAATATAGACTATACAATCATTTATAAGGAAATAATCAAAGCCAGGTATATTACATACAAATTAGGAAAGAGATACAACATAGAAATGAAAGAAGCAATAGAACAATAGAAAATTTGTAGAAATACTCGAAACGATGGCTGATTCTTTTTTTTTATAACTTCAAAGCAAAGACAAGATACAAGTGATCTACAATTAGAGAGGTAGATTGGCTCTCCCAAACAACCTAGACACTGCTTGGAAGCCCTCAAGAAGAAAACTCCATCAAACAAGAAAAATATCTATATCCCTCATAACAAAATAACTAATCTTAAATAAGCTCTTCCTATTTCCCTCCCAAACAACATTACAGCCTTAATTAATTCCCTCTCTTATTTTGAATTCAAATTGGAATTAAAACACCAATTAATTTCCCTCTCCTATATCAATTCAAAATTAGAATTATTGACTTCAATTCTAATTAAAACTTCCCTAAATAACTTCTCCTTAATTTCTCCTCCTTTCATAATGAACTATAGCTTTGTTGAGCCCCACACGGGGGGGGAGGGGGGATTCCCCTCTCCTAGGTTCAGCTTCTATTGGGCCAATCTGCTAAGTCTGCACCCCTCTCCATGGTTGTCCCCTCCTGAGTTAAAGCACAGAACTGCTCGTGGAGGTTCATTCCAACAAACAATCCTTAAAATTCCCCCAATGAATAGATCGGATACCTAACCTCCCTCCACTGAGACCAAGCTAGGGCTTTCCCCTCCAAACATAGGCCCACCACCATAAGTTTTTCGTCTTTTGTTAGCCCATTCATAGAAAAGTAACGCTCCTCCCGATACACCCCATCCTGAGACTGGCATCTTTAACATTCTCGATCTCGCATCCATACACAAATGGTTTCTCCCTTCGTTAGTTCCTCCCGTGTAGTGGATCTAATATGATAGAACAATAGAAAAATTGTAGAAATACTCCAACGATAGCTGATTTTTTATTATAACTTTAAAGCAAAGACAAGATACAAGTGATATATAATTAGAGAGGAAGATCGACTCTACCAAACAAACTAGACGTCGCTAGGAAGCCCTCGAGAAGAAAACTCCAACAAACAAGCAAAATACCCATCACCCTCATAAAAAATTAATAATTAACATTAAATAAGCTTTTCCTATTTCCCTCCCAAATAGCATTATTGCTTTAATTATTTCCCTCTTATTTTGAATTCAAATTGAAATTAAAACACCAATTAATTCATTTATTGCCTTAATTAATTTTCCTCTCCTATTTAAATTCAAAATTAGAATTCTTTTCCTTCAATTCAAATTAAAACTTCCCTAAATAACTTCCCCTTAATTCCTCCTTTCATATTGAACTATAGCTTTGCTGGGCTCCTTAAGGGTATCTCATTTTTGTAGGAGATCGATTTCCTTGAGTTGATCCTAGTGCCTAGGCCTTCCAAGCATAGCATAGACATGTTCACTAATAGGATTTCACTCAGGTGGACACCCAATGACGTAGCACTGACTCGGCCCCATAATTCAACTCAAATTGAACCCAACTTCACCAAATCCAATTTAATTCCAAATGTGATAGTGTAATTGAACGTCGTTAAGTTTATTTGGGCTCGATTCAAATTCAATTTGAACTCGACAAGTTCTATAAATACTACATAACCCATCTCACGTTTACTTGGGATTAATTGGATGTCAGATCGAGCCATTTGAAGTCAATCAGAATTAGATTCACTTAAACAAAACCAGATCAAATACTAATTGAACCGACCTAATCTACGTCAATTAGATCAGAATTATCCAATTTTGATGTAATATGAGCTAAATTGACTCATCTCAAAGCGATCAAAATTTAATCGGCATGGATCGAGACACGTCGACGCAAATTGACACGATATCGAGTTAAATCGACTCGATTCAAGTTCAATTTAACGGCGGCGGCTTCGATCAGCCCAAATTGACTCATCCGAGTCAATTAAAGTTAAACCAACATTAATCAAATCAAATAGTTTGATTTACACCAGTTTAGATTAAAATATAAATTAAATTAGCTCAATTAACTTACCAATTTCATTAAAATTTGCTCTCTATATCTATTAAAAGTAATTAATTAAATATTGGAATTTGAATGTCTAAATTAGAGATAAAATAATTAACTCTCCCTCCTAATTTAAAAAAAAAATTCAAATAAAGAGGCAATTCATATGACATCTATTCGACTTGGACAATTCCTTCATTTCGAACGAGAAAAAAAAAGGAAGTAGTTTTTCAAGTGGGAAGAGGAACGGACGAAAAAGCAGGGAACTAGAGGTACATTGAAACACTCTCAGGCTCTCACGCACAATTCTCCCTCACACCGGTAAGCACTATTCCTAAAATCCCCTAGTCGAATTTACATTCAACCCCAAGTTGTGATTTTAGCACTGTGATTTTACCACTTGCTCATCTCATTTTGAGGCATGTAGTGATTTCTCTTCCATGAAGTAGTTTCCTTGGGCCCATAAATTTTCTATATGAATAATAATATAAAAAGCAAGGCCAATTTAAGGTGAACTATAGCTTTATTCTTTTGGAGCTTTCTTGGGCCTTGCGTTATATACTCACATACAAACAATTTTTGTTCATTTTTCCTTGATTAAATAACTATTTCAGAACATGGAAATTTCAACAAAAAAAAAGTCAAATTGCAAGTAAATTTCTTTCCAAAACATTGCACAGTTTGATCAAACTGAAGAATATGTTTATGAAAATTTCACATCTAGTACATTATTTGTTTTATTCTCGCGTAACTGACAATCTGCCTATAAGTTGAAGTGTAAGTTCCTTAAATAGAACATTTCGAAATTAGTAAGCAATAAGACAACGGATGAAGAGAATCGGCAATTGGAAGTAAAAAAAGAGCTTCAATAGCAAAATAAAAATAAAAAAGATCCTATTAGAAGAAAAAGGTATTTGTAAAAATCATTCTTAACCACATCATGTTTAAAATAGAACTCAAGTAAATGCACATTTAATGGCTCAAATAGTGTCTTAATCTTCATCGAGTTGTAACATTAATTTTAAAGAATTTGATCTATAATTTTATTATTTTAACATTGATGAACCGAAAATCATGTTTCAAATTGTTGAATCCCCAAAATGATTTTTCAACTAACTTATGACTTTTGAACTCACCTATCTTATTATCGTTAAAGTATTTCCTACGCTTATTTTGTACTTGTATGTGTAAAGAAAATTCTAAATAATAAGCAAAGTTAATTTAAACATGCTTTGCCTATTAATGCAAGATAATAATAAGGTTAATAAATGATAAAAGTAACATGAACCACGTCATAAATACTATTTACATTCACAAATTTGATTGGAAGCAAGGTGAGTAAGCTGCAGGAGTCAAGGATTTATGATTCAGGAGGAACATAAGAGTGTGGGGACCACAATAGTGGGTCAGTCCCCATGTAGTTGACAGGTCCAGACCTTAGGGCGAGGCTAAGGCAGCAAGGCGTGACATTCAACAATAGGAGCTGAGACTTCATAATTCTCAAATCATCTTATCGGAGATTCTTCTCTTTCAGTAGACTTGTGACCTTAAGCAGATAAATACACAAGCAAGGTTAGGCTGCCAAATCTACTTCCCCCGCTTCACTTTTGCTCCGGTTTCAGCACCATTTTGGATAAAGGTTGCTAAACAACTACCATTAATGCTAGAATTAACATTTAAAAATCTCAATCGTCCCTTGGCCTTTGATCTCACGACAAGCATGAGGATCCGTGGGAGGCTCACTTAGATCACGTTGTCAAATCTCAGTTGTCCATTGGCCCTTGATCCCATGGCTAGCATGGAGATCCATGGGAGGCTCACCTGGATCACGCCGATCCCCTTCCCTATTTGGGTGGCTGATTTAGGAAGGATTATATTAGTATAATTATGCATTATTCTCTAATGATTTGTATCCTTATTAAGATATCTTGAATGGATCTATAAATAGGGATACTTTTGTGTAATAAAACTAAACATTTTTCCTCTCTAATTCTCTAAATTTAACATGGTATCAAAGCCTTGAATTGAAGGAAGCAGAGAGGAGCAACCGACCTTCATTGCTGAAAATATGAGGAATATAGATTCCCACTACCGGCCTTCATTGTCTGAATTCTGAGAAATATAGGTACCCACCACCGGCCTTCATTGCTGGAATTTGAGGAATATTGGGCCTTCCATTGGTTTTCATTGCCATAATTTGAGGAACACCATGCCTTCCGCAGGCCTTCATTACCAGAATTCTGAAAAATACTGGATTTGAGGATACTTGTCCTTCCACTGGCCTTCATTACTGGAATTTGAGGAATATTGGGCCTTCCACCGGCCTTCATTGCCAGAATCAATGGGACATACGAATTGAAGGAAGCGGAGAGGAGCAAGCAGCCTTCATTGCCATTGGAGATCGAATAACAGTCAAGCGGATCAAATAGTTTGTACCATATGTTTCATGCCTACGGCCAGAAGAAGCGGAGACGGGAGTCTCTCGTATGGGCCTGGGGGCTGAATCGAGTGAAAAAGAGGACGGAGTGAGGGAGCAAGAAGGATTGAGCGACTCACTGTGAATGTGAAGCAGAGCGAACCAAGAAATTCGTGTGACCTGGGAGTCAATCGAGCAAAACGATTGTGCAAGGGATATGCGCCTGCGACTTCTGAGTGCACTAGTGTCAAGCCGAGCAATCTGTTCTTTGTGTGTTACCAGAAGCTTTGTTTTCACTTCCCGGGGCCGATCGAGCAGATGTCTATTCGAGTGGAGTCGAACGACTGATTTGCATTAGGCTGAAGGCTAGCTCGATCGTACAAGGAGGAGATCTGCATGTCGAGTGCTGAGCCACTTGAGACATTTTTTTCTGTTGTTGTCCCTGCAGCTTGTCACAACCTTAAATACATTATTTTTCTTTATATTGGCACGCCTTCATTGTTGACCTTCCCTTGAGAATCAAGGAGACGGACCCGAAGGATAATTAATCCACCTTCCCTATTGTCCCACCACCAGCCTTTATTGTGATTTTTGGTATCTTGAGAGCTACTACTCAACGCAGCCTTCATTGCTTCCCTGCACCTTGCAAGCTTGATTGATATAGCCTTCATCACTATCCTTTGTTGTCGTAATGTCTAAAGCTAATTCCTCTCAAAGGTTTGACTAAATAGAGGACTCTATGGTGCACCAAGAGACTGATAACTCTAATTTTTTTAGACTAATTATCAAGCTGTGAATGACATATCTATATTCCTCATCTTGAGAGGGAGTGTAAAAATCCTTAATCGTCCCTTGGCCCTTGATCCCACAACCAACATGAGGGGTCCGTGGGAGGCTCACCTGGATCACGCTGTTAAATCTCAGCGGTCCCTTAGCCCTTGATCCCATGGCTAGCATGGGGATCCGTGGGAGGCTCACCTGGATCACGTCGATTTCCTTCCCTATTTGGGTGGCTGATTTAGGAAGGATTATATTAGTACAATTAGGCATTATTCTCTAATGCTTTTTTCCTTATTAAGATATCTTACAACAACAACAACAACATCAAACCTTTGTGCCACTACGTGGGGTTGGCTACATGAATCCTTTTTCGCCATTGTGTCATGTTAAAAGTCAAATTCTCATTTAAATATAATAAAGAAAGATCATTTCTAATATTTTCTAACCAAGTCTTTTTAGGTCTACCTCTACCTTTCTTAACATAAGTCAAATCCAATACGTTAACTTTCTTAACCGGCTCATCAAAAGGCCTCCGTTTAATGTGACCAAACCATCTAAGGCGACTCTCTCTAATCTTATCTTCCACTAGAGCTACTCCAACCTTTTCACATATATGCTCATTTCGTATCCTAACTCTAAGGGTAAAAGCTAGCCACTCATCCACCTAAGCATTCTCATCTCTGCAACACTTAACTTAGTATTATGCTTCTTTTTCAATGACCAACATTCGGCACCATAAAGCATTGTAGGTCTCACCACCATCTTATAAAATTTTCTCTTAAGCTTGAGGGAGACTTTTCTATCGCACAACAAACCCGATGCATTCCTCCACTTCAACCATCCAATTTGAATTCTGCAGATAATATCCCCATCTATTTTACCATCACTCTGAATAATAGATCCAAGATATTTAAATGTGTACTCTTATTAATGACTTGATCGCCCAAAGTCACAATCCCCTCACTAGGTTTATTGCTATTAAAATTACACTCCATATATTCAGTTTTAGATCTACTCAAGCGAAAATCTTTAGACTCTAAAGTTGACCTCCATAATTCAAGATATCTTATGTAAATCTATAAATATGGATAGTTTTGTGTAATATAACTAAGCCTTTTTCCTCTCCAATTCTCTGAATTTAACAATTAATCAACTGAATTTCATGATTCACTAACTGTAGTATAGCTTACATCAAAGCACCATTTAGCTATAATGTTTTCCAAGTGGTAAAAATTAATTACAAGTTGTGCATACAGCCAAATATTTTATGGAATATTTCTTGGACACAATCATATCAGTAAAATAAGAGAGCCATTCAATTTTTTATTAGATGACCGAAAGTAAAGAATTAAACATTCATTTCAATTTAGAGTATTATACCATGGACAGGCATGAATAGCCCTGAAGAAAATCCGCCTGGCTGCAGAAGGATTGCATGCTATGTCCGTTTCATAAGCTAGATAACAGCGCCAAAGTAGTGCCGACTTCTGAAATTTATCAATTGCCAGTGCTTTCTCAAACAAACCGTGAACTCTATGTTCAGTTCCAGGTTTACCTAATTCAAATGCCAATGCAAAGAGCCATACAATCACAGATGGTTTCCTGCAAAAAAAAAATTACTAAGAATTATGATCCATATAGAGTTCCCTTCCCAAAAAAATGTAAGATTTTAGTTAAATTGATCCACATTACAGAAAAAAAGATGAACGACAAATATTAGAGCGGAATGATACAAATATGGATAAAGAGAGCCAAATGCCTTGAATGATCAACCAATAATTTTTTGCAGAACTTGTCACTTAAGGACTTCCAGATATCATTTTACTAATTATATGAAGACTACATGCTTACTTAGATACTCTAGTTAAAGCACACAGAAAATATATTAAAAAAAAAGCTATAAAGCAGCTAGGTTGCTAAAGAAAAATCACTCCAAAACCACACTGCAGATAAAATATTTTTTTTTCTTATTTCTATAGATTATAAGTGTTTCTTTATATATATATATATATATAATTTTCCAGAATAATACTTCTAATGTGCTATGGAGTGTGCAATAGTTAATAATACAATGTAATTTCTTCTCTACTACAAAGCAACTGAATTAAGCCTATGTTTCTTTTCCGCTATGTTTCTGTTAGCAAAATGTTACTGCCAAGTTTAGAATATCATAGCATATTAATGAACATGCTTTATTGTGATTTGTGTTTTTTTTTCATTTGTTTAAATTATGTACATCAATTATTATATGCATTTAGTTTACCTGAGCGATATTGATTGATAGATTATTTATAAATTTTTTGCACATTTATAATACACTACTAAGGAAATGCATAAGAAACCGAAAATATGTGAATATAACACTTAAATTTAAGCGACACTTTACTTTCTACTCAGATTAAGAAACCTAAACAAATTTGTGTTTTAAGATGTTGAATGTGTGTTGAATAGATTAAAAAAACATATAAAAGCATTCCAATAATAAAAAAGGGTGAAATGAAGGTCCAGCTAATGTAAGGTCTCTTAAGGAGTGTTCTATGCAGCCTCAGGCATGTATTGTAGAGTTCTGTGATTAGAATTCATGACCTCCAGATTACAATGGAGAATTTAAACATTGCTCTAGGTTGGCACAGTTGTAAGCATTCCAAAAAAGTAAATAAGAATTTGATATAAATCTACCTTTGCATATATTCATCAAACAACTGTCGAACTTTGTGCCTGGCAGTGAAAAGACAACTGACTTCCACCATGGTACTAAAAATTTTTGGATTGTAAGGGTACATTTGTAAGCTCTGTGCTACGACTTCCCACACTCCTGAGAACTTTAACTGCTTGATATATTTTTTAAGTGTTCTTAAATAGTGCATCCACAAAGATTCAAGCTGCAAACTATGACTTCTTCTTTCTGAGGGCATATAACATGAATCAGAAATTATTTTAAGATGGTAAAATTCAATAGAAAAAAAAAAAAAGATGACAAATCAAACTAATCCAAAATGAATGATTTATTTCATACTACACATCGCAATGTAACAAAGATGAAGCATATGAATGTTTCTTAATATACAATAGTTGAAGATATTAGGAAAGTCAAGAGCGACAAATAAGGATGTTTGTTGGCCAAAAAAAAAAAAAAAAAGAAAAAGAAAAGCTCAACTATGTTAGGCGCTGTTTAAATTTATCCTCTAACCTTAGCTCAGCCATGGTGATAGAAGTAACGTACTAAATACATAATAGAATGGAGTGTTCTGCACATGCAGAGCAGATAGCGAAAGAGGTACTTGACAAGTTGGGACCCATAACTAGGTCAAAAGGTCAGCAAAGGAAAGAGATGGTGATAGGTCAAAACTAGCAGATTAGATCTTCCCAAAGGTTAACATAGGCATAACACCAAATATGATGATAACTGCAAAAGCTAAACGCATTGATGCCTGATGCCTTATATCTAGGATATCTAATACAACTAAATGATCATGAAAACTTTTTTGGCTTTGGTACTGATGGTCCACTATATGGCGATGCATACTGCTTAGTTATCTCTAATAATCTGGAGTCTAATATTTTATTTACAAAGGATATTAATTCATTTAAATGAACTTTATTTGAAAACTTCATACTATGCTTAATTATCTAGGAATTCTAATACAACTAAATATTGCGATAAATTAAACTAAATCAATCAAGATTAGGAATTCATAGTTCAACAACTATAAAATCAATCACTCTACAAATTGTTTATGCAACAAGTAAACAAGAAAATATGCAAAAATTTGCACATATGATGGTTCACTGATCGCTTCCATTGAAAAAATTATGCTAGAAATTTAGAAAACATAAGAAAATACTTTAGTCAAGAATTATGCCACAATCTATAAAATCTATATGCTAATTTGTTAGTCTGGTGACCTACATTCTCTCCCTTCTCAACATCAAAGCCAATCCCCAAGCCCAAAGAGGCAATGATTGACATCTTCTCCTAATGCTGAAGCTTAAGGTCCTCCAAATAAATACTAAATAATCAAAAGGAATGGAGATGAATCCTCCAAATAAATAATCTTTAGCTATAACTCTATAAATTTATTACATAAAAAAATATCATTAATAATTTTTTTTAAATAATATACAGTTTTACTTTGCATGCTATGATTTTGTCTATCATTTATTTAAATTGCACAATTTGATATTTTGTATGTATCTCTATATGTATTGTGCAATGTGCAATAAAAAATAATGAGCACTATTACAACTACACAAGCTTATTCTATTTATTTCATTTAATTTAATTGCATTCTTTTTAATTTTAAAATATAAAAATATAATGCCGTGTTTGTTGTATGTGTGTATTCAATATTTTCAATAATAGACGTACCCTATATCTATATCGTATCATGTTTGTGTCCCCGTGTTCTTGTCAATGCATCCTACTGCAACAGGAACCAAATTGCAAGGCTCCCAAAATGATAAACTCGATTAATATTTATTCATAGGATCACATAAGACAACAAAAGCAACTGGTACACAAACTGTCCACTTAAGCCACCAATCAAATCAGAGTTGAACCAAAACTAAAGATAACATAATAAAAAAACTTTGAAATAGATATTACAAATAAGATGAAACAATTATCAATATGCTAATTTGTTAGTCTCAACAGATTTGAGTTTTCAACGAGTACAAACTTTCAGATCTCCGTCACCCATATATCCAGCTTAAGGCTGCAAGATGGTATGCGGAAATTAAAATTATCTTCAAAGAGAACATAAGTGCATTTTCAATCCATGTATGTCATGCATAAATCCATGTGTGTTAACGCTTTCAACCTGTCAGATTCAGCACCAGCCATTATAACTACGTTGTAACTCATTGCTCCATGGATTACTGATGTTTAAAATGCCTATTTTTTTTTGGGGGGGGAATTAAAATGCCTAATTAATTCATAGCTTTATTAATGGACCTACATCCAATCCTTATGTGGATCACACTGCATGCCTTATTACTTGATTAGCATTTAACAGCATACCTTCAAAATGTCAAATAGTATTTAGAGTAAAACAGCAACCCTTTTACAGATGAAACTAAAATAATAATAATAATCAAAATGAACAGAAATCATCATACAAGCTAAATAAAGCATCATAACTATAGAAGTCCAGCGCTGAAGATTTTTTGGTTACACGCATTGTGATAGATCGGTCCAGCCGGCCAAATTGGGCCGGCCCTTCGTCTACAGTAGGCGGAGGCTTGCTGTTCCGCCTAACCAGCTGTCGGCACCTGTGGGGCCCATTGTTTGAAAGGGAAACATTGATTTTTGGCAAGCTCTGACTAGGGGAGAGGGCGGCTGATTGATGGGGCACATTGCTTAAAGAGGGGCAGGCGGGTCTTGTTATTGTACTGAGTTTGTTCTTGTGTTTTTTTGTGCTCAGGCTCTAGCAACATCTAGAAAAGTAGGAGAGATAGATCCTCCTCTCGAATTGAGGATACTCTGTATCTTGTTATGTTCTATGAGAGTTTATCTAATACTACGTTGTTTGTGCTACTTCCTTTTATTTTTCTTTCAAAATTGTATGGGCAAATCGTTAAAATCAATCATTGTTAGGTTTACTCTCGAATTCTACAAATAATCTTTCTTAGCTGTTTTTGTGATTGGAACATCAATCCAATCAATGGCAGCAAAGAAGATGGATGCGTTGGAGGGCAAGATGGAACAACTCAAGGCCGGAGTAGAAGAAAACTACTCTAGGATTGAGGGAAGACTCTCAGCCATCGAAAACCGTTTTAGAAACTTCGAGGAGATGATGAAATAGATGCTGGAGATGCAAGCGAAAGCATCGCCGGCGATTCCTAGGATGGAACCACAAGGAAAGGAGATCCGGGAGGACGACGATGAATTGGAGAGTGTTTTCCAACATGGACCGCCGCAAGGAGCCCTGTTGTTGGGCAGATCGGGTTATTCCGAGGGGAGGACAGCAAGGAGGAGGGATTCCGACCATTTTGGGAGATTTCTCAGGCATGGGGAGAAGTGGAATGAAGAAGGTAGACCTGTCAATTTCGGGTTACGGGTCGGGTTGACCGGGAGTGCGCGAAAGGCGGAACTGCCTTGGGAGTGCGCGCAACTGCGCGCGGCTCTCCTGCGCGGTGCTAGCGGGCAGCGAGAGGGGCTGGCGGGCAGCGCGGGGGCAGCGAGGGAAATTCGAATTTTTTAAAATTAAACGGGTTTTTGGATTGACCTGGCAACCCGTCGGGTCAACCCGAACCCGACCCGTTTTTGCAAACGGGTCGGTTTTTCGGACCCGAACCCGACCCGCTTCGGGTTCGGGTCAACCCAAACCCGAAAATTCTGGGTCGGGTTCGGGTCGGGTTTTCGGGTCGGGTCCAATATTGACAGGTCTAGAAGAAGGGCATGGTTGAGGAAACTAAGGGGGTATGGATGGGAGGGCAATGAAGCTTAAGATGCCGGTCTTTGAAGGGGAGGATGCTCCAGGATGGGTATACCAGGTGGAGCATTACTTCGCCATCAATGGGCTGGTGGAAGGAGAAAAACTCATGGTGGCGGGTCTATGTTTGGAAGGGAAAGCCCTAGCCTGGTTCAAATGGAGGGAGGCTAGGTATCCGATATACTCCTTGGGAGAATTTAAGGAGTGTTTGCTGGAACATTTCCAAACCATCCAGGAAGGAGACCTTCACGAGCAGTTCTATGCCCTAACTCAAGAGAGGACCACCATGGAGTACTGGGAGAAGTTTGAGCTACTATCAGGGAGATTGAGGGGAATCTCTGAGAAAGGATTGGAGGGGAAGTAGGAGTACTGGGGTTGGTGGTATCTTGTTATTGTGCTGACTTTGTTCTTGTATTTTTTTTTTGTGCTCAGGCTCTAACGACGTCTAGAAAAGTAGGAGAGATAGATCCTCCTCTCAAATTGAGGATCAATTGTAGCTTGTTCTATTCTATGAGAGTTCATCTAATACTACGTTGTTTGTGCTACTTTGATTTTTCTTTCAAAATTGTGTTGGCAAATCGTTGAAATCAGTCATTGTTAGCTTTACTCTTGAATTCTACAAGAGTTTCCTATCACATTATACGTAAATAAAAAAATAAAACAGCAGTCCAACAAGGAATAAATACACGATCTTAAAAAATCCTCCCTCACGCTCCACTAATGGGATTTGGGGACAAATATGGCTTGATGACAGAGGAAAGATGAGATATTAGAATAACAGTGCTTACAGAAGGTCCAGGAACATATCAAATAAAGGGATAAGAATAAGGGCTTATATGAACATAAAATAAAAGTGACAGAGAAAAAAAAAAGAAAGAAAAAAATAACTTTTGATTTCCCATAAACCACAGCAGATAAACAGAAAAGACCAGCAGCGACCAATCAAGGTTGTTTCCATTTCAATCAATGGCAAATAAAACCATTGCTCTCACCTGGAAGTGCCATGGAGAAAGCTTCCTTTATAATTTGAATACCAGCAGACCACCCAGTGGTTAAGAGCTCAAACAAAGATGCTGAGCGAATGAGAGCAACTGAAGATTCCTTCACATCACCATGAGCCCAAGCAGAACGCATGTTTTTAACTTGTTCCTTGAATCCTTGTCGTGCTCTCAGAATATCTAAACCAGATGGTTCGGCTGTAAAAGGGCTGTACTTAAGTTTACCACCTAAACAGGATAGTATATGCACTGCACGTTGCGAGAATTGCCCAGCATTACTGCTTGAGTTACATGCTGCCATTTCCATCTCCGCATACCAGAGGTATAAAAGTGGAATGTGTTCCATAAGCTCCTGTTCGATTGATTTCAACAAAAAAAGTATTATGCTGTGCCTAAATTTAATAAAGTTACTAAGAAAAGACATTCAGAATAATACATTAACCAGTCAAACGGTAAAGAAATTTCAAAAATAGAACGATATTATGATTAGCATCCAGAAACAAGCATCCTGTACGCCGTCACACCCCCAATCCATGATATCGGGTCTGCTTGGGCCAAGGAGGTTAAGTTCAAGCAGACCCCAGCACTTAATGAACAGCCTCTCCACTTTTATGCGCTGATCCTAAGAAAGATTGGTAAGGACGCCAGCCTCTCCACCATCCCTGCCTTTCCTTATCAACCATCACCCAAGATCCTTCGTATCAGGCTATGCATCTTCATAAAACACGAGAATGATACAAGTGCAAGATGCTATCAGCATTTAGTCTCATTTATGTTAGTATATGTCCAGTCAATTATTTTATGTCATTTAAGGATAGATTATTATTTTCTTTTTGTTCATGGGTAACTTTGTAATTTTTTAATAAAACATATTTTTGTAAATAGGTCTAATTTCTCAAAAAAAAATCATAGTTGAAGATGAGGTGAAATCAGAGATTTCCTGTGGCTGCCACTATGAAGATTCTCTCCCTTCTTGGGTTTTTGGGTTTCCCATGCTTTCTTCTTATCTACCCCATACCTCCCTTTAAGGTATTTATTTTTCATCAATTAGTATCCAAACTTTGCCCCTCTCTAAACCATTTTTTGGATTGTCCACAACCAAATGGCACCTGCACCCCATGCCCCATCTTCTACTTCATGTAGCACAACTACACACCTCAATTTGCATCATCATCATTTTTCCTCGCTCACACATTCACAACTTTGTCTACACCATCCTTGAACAGAATAAAGATAGACGACCTAACCATTTTCCGCTACACCAAAAAGTAACATTCATGCCACACTTCGCTTATGTAACTACATGAAACTCTCCCTTCTATGCGAACTAATCAAGTCATCCTCTTCATTGTCGACTACCCTCCCAAGAAGCTCATTTGCTTAGTGTTCTTCTTTGATCATTATGACTCTAAAAGGCACTCATGGGCTCCTAGTGTGATTCATTTCCTTCTCGCTATTTTAGATCATTGGGAAAAGAGCTAAGCATGGAGTTTTCAAAGGTGTCCTATTTCACTTTCCCAAATACTTCCCCTAGACAACATTTTGGACTATTCAATGTTTCTATTACATATAGAAGATCAAGGTTTCCCATAGGTGCAAACTTCCTTGGCTAATTACATCACGAGTGATAAAAAATATCCACATTTAAGGATATCGATATGCTTTGGATTAGTGGTTAGAACTTAGTTGAAATGGATGTGGATAGGCGGTCAACCCAATAAAAACCTCATGGTCAACCTGGTAGATCCAGTCTACCAAAAACAGAGGGTTGAAAAGCCACATCATCTTGCAACCATCGCTTATCTCCTATAAGATATTTTGAATAGGTGGGGAGTTGTTTGAGGTATATGAGGGAATTTTCATCGTTGTATTGATGGACATAACACTAGGCTTGAAAGCCATGTATTTGGTGTGAACTAAACCCGAGGATTTTGGAATTTGATGATTCGTTTGTTAAGTATTTTAGTGGTTTAATGGCTTTGTGTCAGCTTGAAGAGGACAAGTCCCAATTTGGCGGAGACAAATCGACAGTTAGAAATTGTAAATCTAAGGTAATTATGAGCTAAGTAGCTAACTTGATGACTTATGCCTTAATTTGATAGAAAATGACATAAGGTTTTTTATAATGAATTTTGCTGCCACTGGGCCAATTCGAGAACTTATATCACAGTTTAGTGGCAACGGTTCAAGAAATTTGGAATTGATATGTTTACTTAAAATTAATATTTGATTTTGTAAGGCTTGTACAGGCCTGATTGGAGGTATGAAATTGATTTAATGCTTTATTGACTCAACAATTAGATTGGATTTACAACTTCTGATCGAGAAGGGTTCATTGAAGGATCTTACAATCTTACTCCATAAAAAAGTTGACCAAATGAGGGATGTTGATTCAATTTAGATTTGAATTGGCTTGGCTTTTAATTTGAATTTGATGGAAGATTTGGATGCATAGCCCTGCCTTAAGAGAAAACCAAAAAAATTTAATTGATTTAAATTAATTTGGTGTTATAAAATTTAATTGAGTATTTGAGTTTATGCATGTTGAGTAATTAAATATGAAGTAACCAAATGCGCATAGGTGAATCAATGATTTAGCATAGGTGGTTAGAAAATTTGAAAATTTAATGAAGTTTTAATGATTTTAGTAACCTCTTCGGTTATGATATATAGTTTGCACCCATCCTAGCGGTAAGAGGCATGCACAAACTTGTCTTACTTATGTTACATCGATGTCTAATTAAATTTGTGCATGATTGATCTAGAAAATATAGTTTGGAATTTGGATGGACTTGAAAACCTCAATTTAATCATGAAATTTTCAGCAATATTGGCACACAAACCAAGGTCGTGAATGCCTACACTAGTTGGCATGCATATTCATAATGTTTATCAGTAGCTTGTGCATGTCTTGTTTGCAATGTCAATAATTTTCAGTGTTTTGACCCATCAGTTGAAGTCAACTCGAGAACCAAGTTTACATTGCTTATTTTGAACATATGGCGACTATTCTTATTTTTGTGTGCAATTGTATCGCTCTATCACTTGTGTATAAAGGATCATGCTTTGGAAACTATCAGGACATGGACCATGTCAATTCTATCCTATCCTTGCAAAGGATTGAACAATGGATAATCTGGTTACAGGCCATGTGGCTCTATATGCAGAAGATAAGGTAATGGACGATTATTAAGCTATGGGTATTGTCTAGTCTACTCCTATATATAGATGATCAGGCTTTGAAATGGGACTAATAACTCTTATGATGGAGAGGCCCAAAGTTTGATGCTAATAACCCTACCCTGTATGCAAGAGAACCATTTAAACTTTATTTTAAGATTATTTTTCATAACACAACCTTGAAAACTTTATCAAAATGCATGAAAATATTTTAATGAAACTCACACTTATAATCATTACTTTGCCACTTGAATAATTATCAACATATAGATCTTATATACTCTATTCCCACATGAAGAGGATTAGATCTTAGAATAGTATTAGCTTATAGGCCATGTCTACTCTACCCCATAGGTAGCAAATCAAGTTTTAAAGTTAGTTTTACTATTTTGCAATTTTTTATTTTTCACAATTAGGACAACTATCAAAATGCAAACTCTATCAATTTCACCCTCACATATGAAAAACCACGCTTGATAGAACCTCTAATTTCTACAGTAATTTATACCCTATCTTTTATATTTTTTTAGATTTTTGGGTATTTTCATAACTTGTACAAGTAAAAAACAAGGGACCACATTCTTTAATACAATCTCGAGAAAGTTCAATGTACATAGCTCCAAGAATTGTTTTAAAACTTTCTAAAGCTTCTTGGAATATTAGTACATTTTCTTTTTTATTTTCTTTTTGGTTCTATCTTTTTTTGGGTATTTCACTTTTTATATTTACAAAATTTTCTTTTATTTTTACCTTTTTAAATTTTGTTGCTAATTTCAAATTCTTGTGCTCCACAAAACACCAAGGGTCTCATTTTTTACTTAATAGTTCAAGTTTTATGTGTGACAACAGAGTCGTTTAGAAGCCATGTAAACAAATACTAGAACTAGCTTTAAGATGATTTTTTTCACAACCTATGATATGTATATATATTATTCATTATTATTATTATTATTATGCATCAAGATGTCCATTTTGCAAAATGGGTGACATACGGTATTGATCACTTTTCATATAAATTGAATATGTTGAGACGATCTTCTAGCGAAGTTACATTTATCTTCTGTCATTATTGTCGCATCTGATAGAACCAACTTGTGGATCACACATGGAGGTCAACAAAGAGGTTATCATATTGAGTCTTTGGGAATCCATTGGAAGATGAAAAAGCCATAATAAAAATTTTCGTGCAATATTGATATTCCAATAAGCAGGCTCACTTCGTGTATAAACACTAGATGGCATATAACTTTTGTAATAGCATAATAGAATGTAACAATCGAGACGGAAATCATGCAACAACATTGCAATCAATATAATAGGGTGAAACATGCCACAAAATAAAGTTCATTTCCAAAATTTAACACAAGTGTTCTTACCATGGGTAGTCCATTGGCAGATGATAAAGCCATGTCAAAAATTTTCCTTGCAATATCGATATTCCCATAAGCAGCCTCACTTCGTGCATAAACACCACAAAGCAACAAGTCCTGCTCCACAAAGAATTAAAAACTACATGTAAAAGCATGACTGGAGCCTAAAAATCTATAGTAAGCATGGATTGATATATAGATAAAGAGTATTAGTTAAATAGAATAGTAAAAGAGAACTTGCTCAAATGTAATAATAAAATAATATAACCGCTATTGAAGTTACTAATTACTAAAACCCCTCAGGGCCCACCAGTCCATATAACCTTCATGAAAATGGTTATCAAGTTTTAAAAACATAAACAAAAATGCATAAGACAAATGAGGTTCGAGGTAACATGAGATAATATATAGCACTCTATACTTGAGACAATACTATGTTAGCTATATATAATTTAAAATTTTAACATTGAATTCTCCTGTGATTATATCTGTCATAGAAACACTGTTCAATATCAAGATTCTATTGGAAGTCTTCGTGGATTAATAAATAAATGTTTCATCTTGCGTTTTTTTGAAGAGGGATAAATTGAGAAATTTTTATCATTCTCCCAAATTTATTAGATTTTAAACTAAATGCAAAAACTCTCTTGAAGACTATGACATTTTTTTACTTAGCTAGGATTTAATAGTTGATCTACTTATCTCTTCTATGATTGAGATGATTCTCTTAAATTTAATTTATATTGATTCAATGCAATTTATTTCTTTATATTTTTTAGGCAACTTTTTAGTTTTTATAACTGTTTGTTCTTGTAACATTTTTGTTGTGTGGTCATGAAATTTTGTTGCTTTAAAAAATCATAATATGATGACATGAATGCTTTCTAATTGGCTGTTTTTTCTTCATTGTTTTTACCTCCAATACTGCAGGTCCTTACAGGGAATATTCCTATCGAATTTCCTTAATGCATGTCTTCCTTGTTTTGCATAATTATATCTTTATTAACATGCAATACAAAATCTGATTTGTTAAATCATTTTTAGCACTTTTACAAAAAAATGAATTGTTTTATCAGTTTTAATGCTTCGTTTTGCATCAGAACAATAGTAATATCTAGGTTTAGAAAGTACAAAAACCAACAATAACAGCATGTCGGACATAAAATCATGAAGACAACTTGAAATGAGTAGGCATGAGTAGTTATTGCATATTCCTTGAGTTTATTACAAGATTAGGATACCCCATACACAAGTTTATTACAAGATTAAGATGCCTCATGCACAATGTTGATGTTGAAAAAATCACTTTTTTGTAGGTACAAGAGCAAGTGGTCTTAAAAAACAACAACAACATCAAGCCTTTATCCCACATAGTGTGGTCAGCTACATGAATCCTTTTTCTTTTTTGTGTCGTGTTAAGAGCCAAATTGTCATTTAAATCTAATAAACAGATGTCATTTCTAATATTTTCTGATCAAGTATTATTAGGTTTACGTTTACCTATCTTAACATAGGCTAACTCTGATACATCTACTCTCCTAACCAAGTCATTTGAAGGCTGACATTTTATGATACAACCATCTAAGGAGACTCTCTCTAATCTTATCTATCACTGGAGCTACTCCAACCTTTTCACATATATGCTCATTTTGCATTCTATCTCTAAGAGTAAAACCACACATCCACCTGAGCATCCTCAACCTTGCAACACTTAACTTAATTGTATGCTTCTCTTTTAATGGCCAACATTCTGCGCCATAAGTATGATACATTAACTTAATTCTTCTATAATTCGCACACTCTTATTCGTCATCTTTATTCTTAAAAGTAGAAATCAACACACTCCTCAACTCATCTGACATCCTTTTAGTCTTCAAAATAATATTGAAAAGCTTCATAAGCCAAGAAATTCCTTCGTCTTCTAAGTATTTCCACACATTTATTGAAATATCATCAGGTCCAACAGCTTTTTTACATTTCATTTTTTTTAAGTCTGTCTAACTTTGGTTTTGCTAATATGCTGAAAAAAAAAATCTCTACTTTCATTTAGGATGTAAGGTCACTAAAGTCAATTGTATTCTCACAATCTTCATTGAAAAGCTGATCAAAATATCTCATCCATATTTGTTGAATATCCTCTTTTAATAAAAGTATTTTTTAATCTTCATCTTTAATGCACTTCACTTTAACTAAAATCTTACTTCTTCTATCAGTTTGCTTGGCTAACTTATACATATATCTTCCCCTCCTTACTATATAATCTATTATAAAGAATAAAGGAAATAAATTCAAAGTAGAATCTCATGCCCGTAGCAATAAAGTGGAAGTGGCACCATAAATATTAAGACTACCTGACGATCTTTTTTCAACAGAGACTTGGCCAGAGCTCGCGACGGCTTGGTGGAGGAAATAGAAGTACTCATTTGAGAAAAAGATAACTCTTCAACAGTAATAAGGGCCTCCTCCAATATATGATTACGTGGGAAAGCATTTAGACATAGCAAAATTGCATTTCGAAGAAACACCATGATACTTGTATTCCTACTTATATCACTGTTGCTGCCCAAGAGAGATTCTAATACCATAGGAACTGGATGCTCGGCTCCATTACACACATTAGAAGCATCTCTTAAATCTTCTGAAATAGAATCTTCCAATGATTCTAGGCTGAGAACTTTTTCCAACCAACTCGCATTGTTTGTGCATGTCCTGCAAAAAGAATCACATAAAAGTTACATTATGTAGCTTAGGAAACGTGTAGGACACTACTTTAATTACTAAGCTACAAGCTACCCTATCGAATGAAACATGTTTTAGTTTTCAACAAAGAGTCATCCATACTGCAACAACAAATATGTTTCATTATATTTATTTGTCATCAATATACACCAGATAAACCTGCAGGGATGGCAGATTCAAAGCTTTCCATCTTTGCCCCTCAACATTAGTCAAGATAAAGCTATAATTTTTGGGGGACCGGAGCTGTTAGCTTATGCAAGTTTCAACATTTATAAAGCATATGCCAGACAAGTAGAGTACAAATTTGGATTTTCCCAAATTTACCCTCCAGCTTTTGTACCATAACGTAAATAATCCATGCTAACAGCTGAATAGGAAAATTATACTACATGATTTCAAAGCGGTGTTATTTAACAACATAATGCCGGGTAAAAGATTTGTTTCACAACTACACTTATAGCTTTATAAAAAAAACAGAGAATATTTAAATCACTTCATGAGATCATCCTCTACATTATTAAACTTATCCTGAATATTTCATACCTCTACGCTTTTAATGTTCGCATTTAAACCAAGGCCACAACTTTCACTTCTTTACAAATATAGAAACTTATATCACAAGTACCCTGTTTATATCTATAAGTTAAAATTAAACTCATTATGATCTTGAAATTTGTTCCTTGGTTCTCCAATATATTACAAATTGATAAAATAAATGTAACCCTTCGTTTTACAGCTTGCCCCAGCTCCTATTTGCAATGTTGTGCTATCCATTAAGAACAACTAATAAGATTTATTTCAATTTCAAAACACTCCATTAATATTTTACATTTCACATGAAATACTTGTACTATCTTAGATTATCGGGTGGAGAGAAAAAATGCATTGGGCTTGGTCCAGGGTCTTTTTTTGGTAACTAGGTAGGGCATCAATGCATTGCCAAGTATATGTCTGTGGATGGTAGTGCATTGATGCAGAATACCAGAGTTACTTGAACATCGTACCCATTAGAATTAGATGCATGACTTATGCAGATCATTAGCACATTAGCTTTTCTCAACCATTACCGCTATAATATTGCACTCATAGTTTATAACTAATACATTTTTCCTATCATAAGAGCATAATTATTGGGATGGAATTCTATTATTTTTCAAATACTAACCAAGCAACGTATTAAAAGCCTACTTCCAATCATTCGTGATACAAAAATAATAAAAGTGACCTTTATTTTAGTTCTTTATCCTCTTAAAATATTGCAATGCATGATGCAGTAATAAATAGTTGATTTATGTGCTAATTAAATAGAACTAAATTGGTTACGCATAATTTCTCTTTTTAATTGTATCTAGTGTAATGCAACCCGATAATGCTAGTTCATAAAATAGAGAAAAGAAGCAAGCAATTTCCTGCAATTATTATAAATCATTTTTAGACTCCAATCAGCACATATTATACAGAAAAAAATTAGAAAACACTGAAAGAAGTTGTGCTTCAAAATTATATCCTTCAAACAACATGCGAGGAACTAAATAAACAATCAAAATTCCAAAGAGTTCACTCTTTTATATTACAAATTAGATGAATATCATCCTGCTAAACCTACACACAAAATATGTTGCAAAACTAAGGATTAGTTTATTTAAGAGTGAGTGTTTGGAAGTGATTGGAGTTGAGCCCCATTGAAGTTCCAATGATTTCTATTTATTTTGCATGCACTCACTTCATAATAATTTCATTCTTGTGATTGTTTGGGTTGGAGTGAATTTCATTGTTACCTACCACTAAATTAATTTTATAATTATTCTATTAAGTTAAGTAATATTCTGAAACTTCAATTTACTAGTGAATTCAATGGAAGCAGGATTAAAAAATAAATGCAATAGTATCTCGGAAAAATTGCTTAAAGCGTTTGGAATTTTAAGTCAAAAGAAAGAAATATAGAAAAAGCTTTATTATAAAAATAGTTGGATAGGAATTTACCACCGAGGAATTTTTCCACCAAAGAATTCAATAAATTGAGAGATCAAAGAGTATCGGGCTTCATTAGAGCACAGAGAAAATAAATATTGATTTACATCTTCGAACAAAATCACCCTTGAAAGCTGATCTCTGTCCATATCTTGAATATCCTCAGGGTAAGGTGAGGCCAAGCTTCCACAATTTCCTTAAGAAACACAATCGCAATCATTAAGGATTGTAAAAGGATATGCAACTGTAGTTTGCTCTTTAAATGATAATAATCATTCATTAAAGGACATCTTTTATAAACCATTACGAGAAAAAGGAGCATATATTCTCAGTAAATAGCAAATAAATTCTTTGTACCAGAATGTTCACGAATAGGCATCCATTGCTCTGAATCCCTTGATAGCTCCTCCTGCGACCATTTTTTCCAAGTTATTGTATCTTTAACCTCAGTACGAGGATCAGCATCTACATCAACCCCAAGCTTCTTTAACAATGTTTCAACATCATCAGTCAGAGGAGTAAATTCATTATCAGGATTGTCTTCAGTACTCTCGACATCCAAACGCTTCCCTGAATTCTCTTCCTTAGCTGTAGACTCCTTAGAAAAAGGATCCATCCAACCAGACCAGCCTCCTTCAGACTCCTCCACTATTTCTTCAGAAATAGTTTCTTTCCTATTCTGCTCCTCTTTTTCCAACCATGTAGACCACCCAAGAGCTCCATCCTCACCAAGTCTGGCACCACTACTGTTCCAGAAGTGTTCAAAGAGTTTTTGTTTACTATGTGAGCTGAGAAGTAAAGAAGGGCAAAACAAACTGTACTCAATTTCTGCTTGAAATAATCCAGTAGCTAACTCTTGGTGTCCAGTTTGCCATTCAAATCGGCACAAATTAGTATATATATCAACTAGACCAAGCTCTAATTGAACCAAAGAAGAATCTTTAGAATTCAAATCGTTAGATTGGTAGCCCTGCAACCAAAAATAAAAAATACTCAAGTTTAATTATCATAAAAGGTCAGAAAAAAACTCATTTTCTCCTCTTTCTTTTTGCCAGGCGATTAGGTCATTTAACAGCTTATTTTTTATGTCATATCCCAGTCCTATTTATGTTTAAACATCACTTCCTCAATTTGCAAGCAAAGATTCTTTGCAGGGAGACCAGTGCAACAAATCAATGACGTTCCAAGACTCGCAACATACTAAGCAATTAAAAATGAGGCATCTATCATAAGTACATACGAGCTATAACTATAGTAAAAACAAGAGCTTGCTATCGATCAAGACAATGCATAGATCAAATTATGGTAAATGCATTTTTGAATTTTTGTGGACGAGAAATGAGAGGAAATAAAATGGAGGTAACAAAAAGGAAATGCATTTGCACCAAAACAAATCCGCACTTCAAAACAGGTGGTGCTTCTTCAGGCAAATCAAGGATTATATATTAAGAGTTAATTCAAACTAACACATAAATGAGGAAATGCCTGTGGATTGGCGTGCAATTTGGCAAATGAAGACGGAGTAATAGCGGAGGCCATAGCAAAATCTGCATAATTATGAAAATTACACCATTTAACCTACAATTCATCACAACCAATTAACAGAAAAATAAAAGAAGCAGATAAAAAGATGGAAAATATTGTGCAAAAAATGACTGCGGGGGAATTTCAATATGATCAGGCATTACGTATGGAAGAACTATGAAGATAAATAATCGAGCCCGCCAATAAACCTTATTGCTAATTGAGAACATGAGGTTGGTTTGGTAATGATATATCAATAATGATGATTTCAATATCATCCTAATCAACAAAAAAAGACAAATAATAGAAAAAAAATCAAACCAAACAAGAATGATAACAGGATATTTCAATGAAAAATAGATGCACGTGAATTTTCTATCATAATATAAAAAATCTATATAGTCAGATTAATTTCATATGATTATCATAGACTGAGATATTTTAAAAGAGAGTAGAAGGACAGGTGAATTTCATGTGACAGTGTCATAGACTGTAAACTTTAAAGATAGAATATAGAACCTGCCTACAAAGCTTGTTGCAAGCTGAGGACAGAGCCTGGATGGCATGACCATAAGTTTTTCTAATATCAGATACTTTAAACTGGGAAAACTCCCCCAGACGGACAAGCAAGAATTCTTTCCATAACATGACACTATCAAAATGTCGCATAAGCACTTTCTCCCATTTTTCCATGAGAGATTCAGTGGTATCCCGCTCTTGATATGACTTCAAAAGACAAAGCAACAATTCTTCATTATCCGGATTAAGCTCAACAGCCTTTTCTAAAATATTTATCTTCTTCTCAAGCGTCTGCAATCGAGCTGCTTTTTGTGGCTGAGTGCTTGCAACTTTATCCTGAAAAAAGATAATACCAAATTCAAAAAGGGGCCTTTTATCAACAAATAGGAAAGTTTAGAGTTTTGAATGAGCACTATGAGCATTATAACCAAGTAGAAATTGACAGTATAATTGATTCATGCTACTATGGTTAGAAAACGGCTTTTGATCGACCAATAATTTGCGCAAAATGCTTTAATGAGCAGGAAAAAAAAGGAAAAACACAATAATTATTAGTTGATAATGGTTGAAAAACCAAATTATCCAATCAGTCAAGAGACTACCTGAAATTCAGCAAAAGCTAGCCATACTTTCTCATCATGAGGGAAGTCTCTAGACATTTTGTTTAGCTCTCTTGTTCTTCGTAGTAATTCATCCTCCCAAGATTCCTCAAGCTCAACATGTGAATTTAACTCATTCCTGCCATTTTCAGTGGTAATATGAAGTTCCACTAGAGGAATGTACTCGTCTGGAATCAAGGAGGGCTTCTTCTTAACAACTTTTATATGTTTGAAGCCCTTGTGCCTTTCTAAGGCTGTAAATTTCACAGAATAGTAGCGGCCTCCTTTTAATTTGGTATCCAAAACATCAAGGTCATGATCATTATCAATGCTTGAAATTGAAGATCGCCGATGGTATAGGAGCTCAAAATCAAACTCTGAAAGATCTGAATGGTTCTGAAGCTTGTGTCGCGCAACATCCATTCTAAAAATTTTAATTTATTATCTGTAAAATCAATGCTTCAACAGAATCCAATTGTATGGCATTTATCTAAACGAGGAGAAAGGTTACGAAGCAGCAATATAATAGAAAAGTTACACGAGTGGAAAGTACAAGACTCCATTCGTACAATGAGAATGACACAAAAGCTATTTGAAGAGTGTGAAGACATGATCATCTTCCACTAACCAAGATGCCCTTACAAATAAATGATGGCAAAGAAATAACTGATAAATAACATCAACTTAAGATGAAGTCAATTATATGGCTAAACATATTGAATTACCAACGAACAAGAAAATCAAACCCCACAGAGGTGCCAAATGTCACACATGAAAGTGTCTGTTAGCACACATGCACCGTTTTCATCAAAAATTGATGTGAATTTATATTGTTATGGAACCTAAACCAAGAAAACTAAAATTTTACCAAGGCGGGAAAGAGAAGCATGAAAAAAAAAAAAATTGAGACAGTACTCTCACAATCAGTGAGATCGCTAAGCTATCAGTTTCTACAACAAGGCAAAGGTTCCACGAGCCAAATTATTGTTTCCTTTATGACTTTCTCAAGCAAACCTCCAATTCCCAATCGTAATAAAATTGCCAGTGAATTTAAAGCAACCAAAAAAAGGAAGAGGAGCCAATCACTGTCATCATAAAATAAGAATACCAAACTCAACTTCAAAAATATTCACACTTCACTACAAATAAAATAAAGTACAGGAATGTTAAATAATTATCAGCATATAAGCATCATAGAATTTAGCATTTTCCATAATACTAGGAATGAATAAATATGTCAAAGGGAAAAACTCTTTGGTGGTGTTACGTTTTGATGCAAAAAACTAGATAGAAAAAGCCACAAGGGGAGAAGACCAGGACAAATAGAACTTTTCGCGATTCAAAACTTAGAATGCCAACATCAAACAAACCTCAACCCAAACGAAAGCCAAACAAACGAAAACTAAATTAAAAATAAAAATAGCTACCCTCAAAACAACCGACTAGCGGTCACCTCACATGGAACTAAATAGTAGGTAATTTAAAAAATGTGTTTAAGGGCATTCAAACCAAGGGTCCAACACAGCTACTTGGGTCAACGTCCACCAAAAATCCTCCGACAAATGCTACCAAAACCGGCCAACCAACACCTCCGATAGCTCCAGAAGAAAGATACAAGTGGAGAGGAACTTGTGGAGAGAAGAAAGAGATAAGAGCCCAAGAAGAAATCGAAGAGAGGAAGAGATAAATGGAACAAGCTCGCAAGCTTTCCCAAAAAGAAACCCTCAGATTTTAGAGAACTTTGCTCAGCAAACAACAACCTTTTTAAGCTCCAAAACATCACAAATATATAAGAGAAAAGGAGCAGCCAAACAGCCCAAAATACCACCAACCAAAACAATCAAGAATGGGGACACAGAATGCCAATAGGCGGCCCAAGAGCAATACCCGAAGGGCCACAAGGGGGACAGGAACGGGCATCCACAGGGAACCGGAACTGGCAGCCACGGGGAGAGGAACCAGCCACGGGACAGGAGCCAGGCGGAGGAACCGAAGGGCCACAAAGAGGGGGAAAGAACCAAATCCACTCCACATAATAAGCTAAAAAAGAGGTGAACTACCAGTAGTAATGAGCTGAAAAAGAAGCAGCATCTCAGCAACTATGAGCTAGAGCATAGCAGCTCCAAACAAAACAGCAAAAACTGAACAGCCAAGCCCAAACCAAGAAGCCATCAGCAGCCCAAGAGCCAAGGCACCAAAATAGCTAGCACACCCAAAGTATGTCAAGCCCAAAGCATAACCTACTCATGACTATTGGTTTCCTTCCATCATACTATAGCATAAAAAATCAAAAATAACTATAGTATTCAAATTACAATAAAAACTAAAACAAAAAACTAAAATTTGCATGCATCACGTTTTATTCACTAGAGGAAATTTTTATTATAATAGAATGACAAGTAAATTATTCTAAGGTAAAACAAAGTAATCTTACACCACTTATAAAATATGGAAAATTTCTAAATTGAGATCCCAATGCTAACACTTCTGATCAAGTTGGAGCATATATATATAAATTAAATTCAACTCATTACATAGATTTAATATTTGGAAAAGATATCAGCCATTTAATTTTCACTAGCATATGGGGAGTAGTGATAATCTATTTAAATTGAAAAAGCGGAAATCAACTTCAATATATTTAGTCCTTCCATGAATGACAGAAATGCTAGCAATATAAATAGCAACTTGAAAATATAGTTTGAAATCATAAGTTAAATAACAAAAAAATAAGGCTCTTCAAAAAATTTTACACACATCATTTCACAGATGGGATCAATCATGGCCTTGTTAATCACTCATAAAAAGCCATCTCATTTCCTCAAAGCCATCCTAATATGATGACAAGATTCACGAGTTATCTTCATTAAAGTAAATTAAGCTTGTTTCAACCAAATTCTCAGTGATGTTAGATTGAGGTTTAATGAGATTTAGGATCGAACTTCTAATGGGCATTGGCCATTATAGTTAATTACCCCCTCACGCACCTGCATGTGGGAGAATACTCTCAATTAATGATGTACCTTAAGTTCAAATTTAGTTAAATTGAGTATGATTGGGAATTGTTGAGGGGAATGAAGACCCAATCTAGATTCAACCATGGGTTGTCTCATTTCGAGGAGAAAATGTGTATGTCAAGGACATGCTTTTGAGGTTGACATTAACTCATTCACTGATAGAGGGCTAGTAGTATCAACTTCACCGAATAACTCAAAGGTGCATGACATAGTTGCTTTCAATTTAGAGGCATTAGATGTGACTAGAAAAAGCTGAGAGATATTGCATGACTGTTAACCTTTGTATAGAAGAACAAAAAAAAAATCCTGCATACATACATCTTACCCATCGGATCCAAGGATTCTGCCGCAAATCGCGCTGATTCGGCGCCGTTCGCGTCGCTTCTCAGCATATCTTGCTCAAAATCCGCGATCTCACCTCAACCGTGCTCCATCTTCACGTCTATAAAACGAAGACGGAGAGACTTCCATCGGCTGCTCTTCCTTCCCGCACTCAACTCCCAACCTCCTCCCTCTCGTCTATGTTCAATCCATCTTCACCGACCCAAGCAAAGCTCCGGCCGAACCCTTCTACCCGATCTCTTCCTCCAAGCCAAGCACCTACCTCCATCTGCAAGCCGTCGCCTCCCAATCCTCACAGAGAAAACATAGAGAGATAGAGAAAGAGAGAGAGGGATCTTCTTCTCCCTACCTGGAGCCGAAACCCGCCTCCCCTGTCCGACTTCGCTCCGACTTTCCCTTCCTTTCGGTTCGGAAGTTTCAACATTTTGATGGGAAGCAATAGCCCGAGCCCGCTTGCTCTGAAGGTGAGTTTCTCCCCTTCGTGCTCCCCTTCGACCAATTCGATGTACATGCTCGGTACCGCTCAGTACATGCTCGATACCGCTAGGTACATGCTCGGTACCGAGCAAGTATATGCTCAGTACTGAGCGGTACATGCTCAGTACCACTAGGTACACTCTCGATACCGAGCAGTACATGCTCGGTACCGCTCAATATTGAGCATATACAACAAGCAGAACTTCAAAATTACTCTTATAATAAAATTTTGTTCCGGGGGCGCTGCCCCCGAAAACCCCCGCAGGGGCGCTACCCCCGAAAACTCCCGCAGGTCGAACCCTGACAGGGGGCAACGCCCCCTTGGACCCCCGGCAGACCAATATATTGTTATATTCATGTTGTCTTATTATTGGTAGTACAAATAATTATTAAAATCTGTCCTATTTGATGTTGATTATTTATTTCTATAAATTATTAGCATGACTAGTGGCACAAGAAGGAAAGATCCTGCATGAAAATATGAAACTCATGTTAAAGTATCAGGCGAAGGTGCAAAGAAGGGATATGTTTATATGAAATGTAATTTCTGTGAGAAACGCATAACTTGTGGCGTCAAGAGATTGAAGGATCATCTAGCCTGCACTCATGTCAATGTGGGAAACATGTGCAAAAGTACTGATAAGGTGAAAAAGGAATGTACATATTATTTAAAGAAGTTTGCCACCACAAAGGAGGTCACACAAAGAAATATGGAAGAAATGATAGGAAACTCTTCTTACTATGGATCACAGCATGAAGGTTCCAGTAGTGGAAGCTATATAGTTTCTTCTAACGAGACACTCGGGGTCCTATGGATAGATTTATGATAAATATTGATGACGATGATAACATAAACACTCAAGATCTTCAGCCTCCTACAGCTACAAAAGAACTCAGGAACAGAGTTTGTTTGGATATCGTCAGATTCATTTATGAAAATGGGATTCAATTTAATGTTATTATGAGTCCGTCATGGATCAATATGTTACGATCTGTTGGAAGCTATGGAAGAGGACTACAACTTCCAAGCTGTATAAGCTGAGGACTTTGATGCTGAATGAGGAGGTTAAGACAACTTCAAAAATGGTGGATGATATTAAAAAGACTTGGATTGAGACAAGAGTGACAATAATGTCAGATGGTTGGTCAGATATTCGACACATAAGTATCATTAATTTCTTGGTCAACAATCCATATGGAACAGTTTTTCTCAAATCAGTAGATGCTTCACGCTTTGTAAATGATGCACAATTATTGTTTGAAATGTTGGATAAGTTGTGGAGGAAGGTGAGAGATGCCTTAGTAGTACAGGTTGTTACTGATAATGCAAGTGCATACAAAGCTGCAGGGAGAATGTTAATGAAGAAGAGGCCTTACCTTTACTGGACTCCTTGTGCTGCACATTGTATTGACTTAATGATTGAGAGGTTGAAACAGTTGCCTCAACATAAATTAGTCATATTGAAGGTCAAATACGTTAGTAAGTTTATATACAATCATTCTTGGATACTCAGCTTGATGAGAAAATTCACTAATAGGAAAATTATTAGACCTGCTATTACAAGATTTGCTACTGCATATTTAACATTGCAGAGATTCAAGGAGTTAAGATAACCTTTGGAACAATATTTGCTTCTGAAGAGGGATAAAAGTTCATGGGCCAAAAAACAAGAAGAAAAACAAGTTAAAAAGATTGTTTACGATTCATTTTGGTGCAGTACAAATTATGCTTGGAAGACAACAGGGCCATTAGTAAAGGTGCTTAGAATGACTGATGGTGAGAGGGCCCCGGCTATGGGATTTATTTATGAAGCAATGAATAGGGCTAAAGAAGACATTGCAAAAGAATTAAGAGGTCAAGAAAGTGCCTACAAAGAAATGTGAGATATTAAATTGACCATTTGCTTGTTGATGAGTTACAATCTGATGATGAATGGGATACTCCTAAGAATGCTGATGTTTCTGAAGTTGAAGCAGAAGGAGAAACTCATGTCAATGAAAAAGACAATGAATCAACTACCCAAGTATATAAAAGAAAGAAATAAAGTGAAAATGGAGCTTCAAAAATCAAAGGTATTCTTAAATATAATGAATTATTTTATATGTTACTATTATATCATTTTAGAGCTAATGAAATATTAACTGATATAGAAGATAAAGGAAAAAAATATTATAGATGAAGAAGAGTTTGAGGATGACTTTGACATTAATTATGAAGATTCTTCTGAAGACAATCAAAGTGATGATGAGCCTGCTTTGGGTCTTGATCATAAGGGGATGTTTTATTTTTAAGTGAGTTTATTTTAAATTTTGTATTCCAGTAATATTATCTTAAAAAAATCTTCAAATTCATAGTTGACATAATATTTTATTATTTTTTGTCATTATTTATAATTTTAAATTAATTTATTTTAATCGTTTTGAGGCTTACACATCGATCCGCCTCGAGGCTTACGCCTCGCTTAGAAAAAACACCTCGATTCCCTATTTCGCCTTTTAAAACCTTGGTGAAAATAAACTTTTTAATTTTCTAAACAATTGATACAATTATGAAATTTACTAAATATGAACATATAATTACAAATTACATAATTAAAAAAAAATGAGAAGACAATAATAAAAATTAGATAATATTAAAGAAAATTTATCCATTCAAAATATAAGTTTTATTTTTTTTCTAAAACTATATAAAAATCACAAATAACCTTTCATGAAAATCATAATTTTAATCCAAAAAAAATACAAATGATATTTAATGAATATTCTTTGCAAATATAAATGTTATTCAATAAATTAAATTATTATCAAAATATGTTAAATAAATTATATTCACTTTGTCAGCTGGTATGGGAATCACAATTGGTCTAAGCAAAAGGTCAAGGACTAGGAGATTCTCGTTATGCTATGAAGTTGATCAGTCCAAGGAAGAAGGTTGTACTACATTGGGAAAGCCAAAGGTTTGAGCCTCTCACTTGTGCTAAGGAAGTCGAGGGGGAGGTCAAGAGAGTTGTTGTTGTTGTTTAGTGTAGGGCGAAGGAAGCCATATTGAAACCACACAACACTTGAGAGATTCATACGAGCACTTCAATGTTGGACCAACTGGAGTGTGTGCTTTCACTACTCACCACACATGACAAGGACGCGAAGCATACACCTCTCGCATCGCATTGCATCACTTTAGTAGTATGCTTCATTGTGCTCTTTTAACAAGCGTATGCTAAAAAAATACTTAAACCAAAAAATAGATGGAATGACAAAAAGGGAGATAATGAGGAGTTCTGCCTTTTATAAAATGTTGCTTGCATTCTTGAGCAAAAATAACACATCTCTTCATTGCTTAGCCCATTTCCTTAATCCAAGGTAGCATTTGATTAATCTTAGCTTAACCCACCTCTCAATTATTAATCTTCTTAAATGCTTTCTTTTATTTAGTATTATAGCCGTGTTTGACTAAGTGATGCTCCAAATCATAATGGTGCACATAAGGACATGTTGATATCATTTGAGAGGAACAATGTTTAAAAAGGTAATTTTCTAAATATTAAAGAGAGCACTTATAAATTTTGAGTTTACTAACTTCTTTATACTTAGTGGTGTTTTTGGCAACCATATTTTTGTACCTTCTAGAGGCAATTTGGACAGAAATGCTAGGTGAATGATTTATGATGCTAGATCCCCACAATTGCAATGTTTGGCTTCTAAATTGATGGCACAATCATACTACGCATCTTTTAGAGATAGAAATTAGAATTCATATCAATTTATTAATTCACTCCGAAAGAACATAATTTCTCCTTAACTGAGTGAAGATTTGGTATTTGTGCACACAATATTTGTCTTTTATCTGGGAATAATCCAAAATATACTCAAGGAGAGAATAAATTATTAAACATTGGTGAAGACACATTACCTATAATAGATTCAATTGGAATGTTTGAAGTTACTAATCTCTCTTTAGATGAGCAATTTTTGAAAATTATATTTGTTTCGCGATAAAGGTGAAGGGCATGGTCACTCGTGGCGATGATGATTGTAGCACTAAATGTGTTAGCTCAAAGTAATGATACATCATCGACATGCTCATAGCCTCATATTTTATTTTTTCTAAAGAGAACATTAGTGTTAGCTCTTTTTTTTTTTTTTTGGAATTTTGGTGTTATTTAGATAATGTTGATATTAGCAAAATATGTTATAATAATTAATGAATGCTAATGTTGGTGAGTTATTGACAAATGGCAATTAATGCATGTAATAAAATTTTGAATTTTAGTTGTACTTAATAATATTTGTTTTCTTTTGTTATTATTAAGCATTTGTAATGAAATTTATGATATTATACTTCTATGCATGATATGTTTAACAAAAAATACTTGTAATATTAATAATTTATAAAAGAGAACATTGTGTCCATTATGTATTGTATCTTACTTTTTACAATTAGCATCATATTTGTATCTAATTTTGGTATTCATACTATAAGGATAGTGATAAAATTTTGAACAAAATAAAATAAAGATAAAGAATGAACAAGCTAAATATCATAATCACAAGACACATAAGTTCATTTGATTCAATGATATTCACTTATGTCCATGGTCACATAGAGATCAAATATTTTAATAAACTTTAAAAGAAGAGTACATCAAATATTTCTTTTGCTAAATGAAAAGACAAGGATAGAGACACCATTGTTTCTATATCAATATATTAGGTAGATGGTGATTGATGTCATACTATATATGTTAGGTAGATAATGGTCCGTACAAATTTATAGGAATTAGGTAGACAAAGTTTAAAAAGTAAAGTAAGAAATTTATCTTCACATATTAACACGCACTTCATAGAGTTGAAGGCTGCTCATCAAAAACGACTATTGAACAATAAACCAGTAAAAATGAATAGCTCCCTCTAAGCCAATTCAAAGGTAGGTAAGTAACCTATTATCTATGAACAGGTAAATAGCATGTACCCTACTATAGGAGGATATTCAATAAATATACAAAAAAATCCCTCATTTTCTACTTCAAAGGTAGGGCATAACATAGACACAAAGTTATAATCATCTTAGGCAATTACCATGATCTAAAATAGGCCTTCCATTTGAAGAAAATGCTTTGTACAGCTCCGTTAGCTAGTAGAGTGACCAAAATAATAAGCATGCTTATCAGTAGCTCAATTCCAGGAATACTTACATGTTAGATATGACCTCACAAAAACAAATGTAGAAAACTACTCATTTAGTTTATGCATATGTCGTCTGTTAGGCATTTATGATATAACTTAACTCCAAAGGGTCCTTAAGAACAGTTGGTGCTAAATTGACAGCAAATTCAACACTGAAGCTACTCTCTAGACCTAAGCATTTCGCTATATGATACATCAAACAAAAAATGACATGAACAAAATTGATCTTAGCATAAGTAGCATGTGTGCCAAACAATGCGAGCAAGAACAAACGATAACAAAAAGATAAATTTTACATATCACATTAGACATGCCAGAGGTTGATTTTTCTAGTAAATTATCTTCCATTAAATAAAGTCTTACAACAATTCCACCAATGGGTTAATTAAAGGGGAAGAGTACCATATGAAGATTAGACTTTATGAATGCTCCCACATTCATTTTTGGTAAGTGTATTAGATGTTAAATCTCTTTTGCATATATATTTTTAGACACAATGTGAAGTCCTATAAGTAAAAGAATCTAAACTCTTAAATATTAAGGCGTCTTTTGGTGTAATTGTTGGAATTTTATTAAGAAACTCTACAGTTAAACATGCTCATTATGAAGAAATCCTAGGATGATAACCTCCTGAGAAATTACAACAACATGACAAAATCGTGAGACCCTTAGGCTAAAACGGATAATATCTCAATAGCTAAGAATTTGGACTGTAACAAATAGTATCAAAGCAATACACTAGCTGGAAGATGGGAACTAAATGTCGTATAAGACAAAGTGTTACATCATGGGAGCCACCTCTTGAACTCTGTATGGGGCAAAGTGCTACGCAGAGTGAGTCACCACTTGAACTTGTAAGGGTCACTTCTAGAATCTTATCTGCCTAGTAAATATTTATTGAATAAGGATAATAAAACGGATGTCAGTTACTTAAGTAGGGAAGATTGTGAAACCCCTTAAATAAAAGAAGCTAAACTTTTAAACATTAATGCGCGTTTTGATGTAATGGTTGAAATTTTATTAAGAAACTCTACAATAAAATGTGCTCATCCCAAATAAATTATGTGATAGGTGACCTCTTGGGAAGTTACACGAACAGGACAAAATCGTGAGGCTCTTAAGCCAAAGTGGACAATATCTTGATAATTAAGAGTTTGGATTATTTTGTTACAAAAATATAGTCAACGTCACCTGTATATACTCAAAGTCCTCTTTTATATCATTGTTACATAATACATCATAGTTTTTGTACTAAACTTATTAAAGATGAGTTATCGTGTGACCATAGTTCAATATTTGTCGCATTATGCATTCGATAAAATACAGAGAATATTGGAATACACCAACTTAAAAATACCAATACCAATACCACCATTACGGTTATGCTCAAGGACTAACGCATGGCAGTGAAAACTTGACGCAAGGTCTTCCACGGAAAATTTCAGACAAAGCATAATTAGATCCTAAGGACTTTTAAATAGCGCGTGAACGCACCTGTAGAGACAACCAAACGCTAAATTATCCCGATCCCCATGAACATCAAAGTAATAATCCTTGCCAGGCTTTGTTTCAGAACCAATCCAAGCTCGAACACCCGACTTTCTAGAAGATTCATGACTTAGCTTTTCCCTCCCCATCGCTCTCTTTCTCTTTCTCCGCCTCCCTTTCTCTTTCCGCTCTGAAGGCCGCTCTGATTCCGACGAAGACGGCGATGACACGGGCTCATAGTACGGTTTCCTTGGTGCTGCTGCCTCTTCTTCGTCCGAGTTTTCGAAAGGGACCGCCATTGGGACGGCAGCCGTAGCGATGGTGGGTACTTCGGATACATCGAAGGTGAAGCTGGGGTTGCATAGCCATTTCGCGGGTTCGGACGTCTCAGGAAGAGATGGAGAGAGGTCGGAGGATGGGAAGAGAGGGAATAAGACGGACGATTGGGGTTGTCGCTTTGTCTCCTCTAGGCCCCTCTCATTCCCAGTCGCTTCAAGGTTCGCAGCGTCCATGGCACCCGCCTCCGATTTCCGCCTTGCCCATTAAGTAGAAACTTGGGCTGTTTGGTATTGGACTTTAGTGTCATTTAGTAAATCTTGAGGTGGTTAAATTCTAAAAATTAATTGGTGTGATAAATATTAAATTCTATTAAATTTTTAAAATTGTTTGACAACATATTTTAGTATTTATGATAGTTAAAGATTTAAATATGAAAAAAAATAACACTTAATTATATCAATAAGCTTGTTATAAATTCAATTATAATTAGAATTTAAATTAATTATCAAAATTTAGGAATTTAATTATTTCTTAATTATATTATGTTCTTAGTTAAGGATTTTGGTTTGCATGTAAGAAGAAAAAAATGATGTATTTTACTTTGGTGATGTGTGGCTTTTGAGAGAAAGCCTATTGCTCTCCAAAATTGATGAACGATATCATAATTATCTTGGACTTGGTGTAAGGTAATTTTATTTTAAGAGATTCATTGGATTTTTTTTGTTGAGCATGGATATACTCGGGATTTGAGAACATTTAGTGAATGCTCTTATTTTGCACACCATATTTGTGGATTTTATGTTTTTAGTGGATTGAATACTTACTTTTTCATCCTTTGTGATTGGATATTTTTTTGCTGAGCATGCATATGCTCGGGGTTTGAGAACATTTAGTGAATGCTCTTATTTTGCACACCATATTTAGTGAAAGGAAGCTTGATTGAAATAGAACCATATAAATTTCGATGTCTATTATGATAAATTTTCTCTTTCTCCTTTTATATTTTTTAATTTTGCATCATTTTCCATCCTAATGATGCTTTTATACCAAATTCTTTAGCACACTCAATGCAACAAATTTTATATTACCAAAATTATGATAATGATGGTAATTAATAATTAAGGCTTGATTTGGGACAATTTTTTTTTAGCATTTTTTAAAGTAATTTTTTAGTATTAATTTTTCTAATTCAAAAAAATTGTGTTAAAAAACTATTTTAGAAAGCAATAAAAAAATCGTTCCAAACAAAACGTAAATTTTATTTGTAAAGTCACTGTCAATCTTGCCTAATTTTTATAACACAAAATAAATGGGAATATTATTCATTAATTTATCGCAATTATTATTCATGTATAGTAGTTTATGTAAGGATGAACAAAACAACAAACTAAGGAAACTTAGGCTTCATTTGGGATGGCATTCTTACGGCTTTCTGAAACAGTTTTTTAGTACAAAAGTTAAAACTTCTGTATTAAAAAGCTGCTTTAAAAAATAATAAGAAAACTGTCCCAAATGAAACCTTAGTAGATTTCGAAATCTGAAAGCTCGAAGCATAATTTTCCTTCAGTGGAGAGAATGGACTTGAGACCGAAGTTCTTGCGTTGAGGAATTTGGTCAATTTTTTGGCGTTCTTCTTGGTTTAGCTCCCAGTCAAAAATTTGAAGATTCTCTTTTAACCTCTCTTTGTTGAAGCTCTTCACAACCAAGCTGACACCTTGTTCGAGCACCCATCTTAGACAAATCTAGTAAGATTTAAGACAGAATTGTTATGCAGATCATTGTAGTTTACATGTGTGATGTCGTATTTGTGGGATTGATTTATTTGATTATGTATGTGTGAAATAGTATCCTTCAGGTTAATCATTTTTATTGAGCTTAATTCTAGAACAATGTAGGTATTAGTTGATGTCGTTTTGTAGACCTTGTCTTCTATAATTTTATACTTGTTTGTGTATGTGGTATGTATTTGATATTAAATTACTAGCTTATGTGCGTACTTGTTTGTGAGTGTTTCTTAAACTCCTTGTGACATATGGGGGAAAATACAATTCATATGTATTTTGTAGGAGTGTCATAGATGTATTTTTGTAGGAGTGCCAAAGATCTGGAATAGAACACTACTTCACTTTTGGAGAGACATCGCAGTAGAATGGGGTGACAAAGATGATGAACTGGACTTTACTGGAGAACGTTCGATGTATGTTATCCAATGATAGGTTGGATATAGTCTATTGGGCTGAGGCTATAGATTATGATCGTCACTTGGTGAACCATGTACCTTCTGCAGCTATTGGGAAGAAGACCCCAAAGGAGAGATGATCGGAGCATCCTGCTAGATATCATGAGCACTTGAAAGTGTTTGGGTGTTCATCTTATTATTATGTTCAGAATGATAAATTGAAACCAATAGCAAAGAAGACAATCTTTATTAGCTTCAGGCGTGGAATTAAGATCTTCAAACTCAATGATCTAATAGAAAAGAAGATTGTCATTCTCATGATGATAAATTTGATGAGGTGAGCATGCTGAAACCTCGTGACTCTAAGCAGGTGGAGAGTTCTACTGGAACCACAGATGCATTGCAGAAGTTGGAGTTTGAAGTAACTCCATTTGTTCCGCAGATACATATCACTTCTACTTAGGTACTTGATTCAACTACAGATCAAGAGAAAGAAGATAATGTGAGGATGAGGTTCCGGTTCAGGAATCTATTGCAATGAACAGGTCTAGGGGCCAGGATGACTTAAAACCAGTTTGGTTGAGAGACCACATTGCATTGCACTTTTAGCCACGGAAGCTAAAGTTGCTAGTCACTATAAGAAAGCAATGGACAATTCTAATGGTGATCTTTGAAAGAGGGTTGTGAATGAAGAGTTTGAGTCTATTCAGAATAATGTTACTTGGAGGTTGATAAATCTTCCTTCAAGGAGGAAAGTCATTGGGTGCGAATGTTTGTATGCAAAGAAAGAAGGATCTCATGGAGCTGATGTATAGTATAAGAATAGGTTGGTGGCAAAAGGCCCTGCGCAACGGAAAGGGATTGATTATGATGATATATTATCCCCAGTGATTAAGCATCCCTTTACCGTATTCACTTGACACTTATAGCACAATATGGTCTAATTTTGGAGCAGCTCGATCTTGACATTGCAGAAGTAGTTCACGTTGTGAGCAGGTTCATACATAATTCAAGGAGTCATTGGCAAGCTGTAAAGAGTATCCTAGGTATCTAAAGGTTATAGTTGATGCAAGCATGGTATTGTAGAGACAATCATCTCTTCCAATCAAGCACTTTGGTGCAAGGTTCCATGTTGTTTGAAAATTGATTGCAAAAGATAATGTCAAGTTGAAAAAGATAGATACAAAGGAGAATCCAACAAACATCTCGCAAAAGGACTATCAGTTCAGAAGTTCACCTACTGTAAGAGTTTGATGAATATTCAGGCTCATGACTAATTGCCCATTTGTTTTGAAGAACTACACTTGGTTTGATCCCTTTTGGTGGGAGAAAAGTAGGCAACTATCTTGATGCAGTCATTTTGATATTGGAGTCTGTTTTGTCATCTTCTATTTTTTGAAGTGAAAGATGAGGTGGAGATTATTAATTTGAAAATCTTTCAAAATCTAAATGAGCTTGGATTAAGAAAGCATTTAGTGGCTAATTAATGCATCAATTAGGAGATTTGATTAGGGCTTTAATTGGATTTGATAATGACATTGATTTGATTTTCCATATTATTACATTAATTATGTTTTAATTGTTTTATCTCAAATCTAGAAATTACGGGTTTTGAAAACTATTGTATGTATGCACAAAAGAGAAGAAGAAAGAGCCAAGTGTAATAATTATTTTTCTCCAATATAGTGAAATCATCATTCCCTCCTCGTAGACATGAGCATCTTCACCGAGCTATGTAATTTCACATATTGTTTGTGTTGATTATGCTTTGATTGTGATTTTTATTTCCATTGTATTTGCACAACAATGTTTTCATAGTTGACTCTTTTTGCCCACCCCAAACTCGGCAAGACAAATTATTATAACATAGGCGAGGACCAAACTCAAGATCTTTAGAACAACTTCCAAAGCCTTTATTGGCTGGAAGTGTTGACACCCATATTAATCCATCAAATTAAATGCTGATATGGCTATATATATATATATATATATCATATAAAAATTACCTGAGCGAAAGTTTTTCCTCTAGCCTTGGCTATACCATTGAGCACCTCAGATTCCATGAGTTGGTTTTTAAACAGTGGACCGTTATATCCTCCTAGTGGTGAGTAAGCCGTCACATGAATTCCCTTCTCCTTACAATATTCCCTCAACTTCACTTGCTGCCAAGCAGGATGCATCTCCACCTAAACAATGGAAAGAGGAGAAGATGCAACTCATCAGCCGTCGTAGTCACTTGTAAAAATTGATAAATTAATAAATTATTGATATGTTTTCAAAAATTTATCTTGATCGGGCACCAATTTCGAGGCAAAAAGTAGTTGGAAACTTCAAAAATTAAAATCAAAAGCACCCGAACTCCGATTTCAGCAAGCTTACAGTCAAACGGAGCGTCTCGGAAATATGAACCCAACGACACCAAGTTCAACCCAATCCGAGCCCAAATGAGTCCGAATCAAGGACCCGAAGCGCTGTTGGAAGGTTCAAACCGCAATTTGAGTTACCAAACGGTCTCCGATTTTAACGAGCTTATACCCGAATCGAGCATCTCGACGAGACGAATCCAACGAGCCCAAGTTCGCCGAATTCTGACATCATTAAGGCCTCCAAATGTCCAATGAACGGTGAACGATCGAAGGGTTCAATATCGGCCGTCCATTCAAACCACTCCCTATTCGCCCATGATCTCACACCTATTTACGAGCCATGCTACTCCAGAAAAACTATAAATAGAGACCTCATTCTTCACAATAGGGACTCAAGTGAAGAGAGAGAAGAAGAAGAGAAGGAGGAGAAGGAAGAAGCTCCTCCTCGACCACCGCCGGAGCTCTTCCCGCCGCCTGAAGACGCCGGAACTCTGCCAGATTTTCGGGAAACGCCGGGAATTTGCAGAACTTTGTAGACTTGCTTGAAGATGATTGTAAAATGATCGTTTTGATTTGTAAGACGGATCAACCTTTGTACTTCAAACAAATACTAGTGGAACTTTACAACTGGGCGAGGCCCCGTGGTTTTTTCCCTCTTTCGGATTTTCCACGTAAAAACCTTGGTGTTCATTCTCTTTACTCTTTGCGTGCTGAATATTCGTGCAACGCTCGGACGCGAATTCATAAACTCTACCGCCG
>NW_021318951.1:107035-143543 GCF_001605985.2 Dendrobium catenatum | reverse complement strand
TTTTAATCGATAATTGTTAGCCGTGCTAGAATATACGCTATTATTGAATGTAAGAGATGAGAGGAATAGAGAGCTCATTGTAATTCCTTATTGTTCTCCAATTTAGTAAATAGAGCCCTGGAGGCTATTATTTAGTTCAAATCTATGAATAGAGCCCTGAAGACTATTATTGAATGTAAGAGATGAGAGGAATAGAGAGCTCATTGTAATTCCTTATTGTTCTCCAATTTAGTAAATCCCCTCCTCATGAACGTAGACATATTTGTTGAACCACGTAAATCGTCGTGTTTTTGTGTTTGTGTTGTGTTAATTTTGTTTCCACAGTGACTATTTGCACAACAGGTTATACCTTATTAATCGTGCACCAATAACTGTGTTGTTAATATTAATGCTTTCTTTAAAATAATATGGTAATTAGCTAAAGATGTCACTCCATTTTTTAGTTGCCTACTAATTTGTTTTTAACATAACTAATTCTTGACATCCTTCTTGTTACCAAATAGAAAATGGGATTTAGTTGCATCACTGATAATGGCTATAATTCTGGTAGCAAATATGAAGGATTAATTTTAAACAAACAACTACTAATGAGAGCAATGTTGAAGATCAAACACCAAACATGTATGCAAAGAAGATAAACTAGTTGCAGACCTGATTCACAGACGGAGGTACTTCAGCTGTAACAAGCAGCTTGTCAATCATATGTGGAGAAAAATTGCTGACACCAATTAAGTTGGTAAGACCAAGCTTCTGACAGTCCTCCATGGCTTTCCATACTGATTTGATATCCAAAGGCAATGCATCATCTCTCTTTATGAGAAGGCGGCATGTGCCTGGCTTTGAGCTCAGAGGCATGTGGATTAGATAAAGATCTATGTAATCCAATTGGAGATTTCTGCATAACAACATACACACTCAGGGAATTTCAGTTTAGAGAAAATTCTATATCCCGGTTGCATTTAAAGTGTTTTTTATTATCATTATACCCTCAAAACTTTTTTGGGTCAAGTTAATCAAATTATTAATAGAAAGTAGATTGGGTTCAACAATTTATTGATTGTGAATCAAATTTAACAATCTAAGCCCGTCCAAGATTTTTTTTCCAAAAAGGAAAGTCATTTCTTTTTAGATTTTCGTTTTCGATGCTTAACATAATTATCGAGAGAGCCAGCCTCCCAATCGCTTCCAATAATATCCTCCCTTCCTGCAGACGACATGTCATCATGTAACCAATTACATTGCCTTAGAACACTATCTCTAGCAAGATTGGCTAACATATTAGCATTCGAGATAACATAAATAGGCACATCAATCAGAGGCACCACCACTCCGGCCTCCCCCAACTCAACCAAGGTTTCACCACCCCCATCAACTAAAGAGACAGAATTATCATCTGACAAGTCCGCAACTTCAGCACAAGTAGGACTACCTCTGAGATTAATACAACAATTAATATCATTCATAGCCAAGCGGGCAGGAGTCACAACAGGATAAACATCACCATCAAAGGCACCACAAACCGCCAATCCACCATTAGTGATCGAAGAGCCAATAGAGCAAGCCGCAACAATAGATAAAGGAGCTGCTGGGGAGACGATGGGGCTAGACGGATTGGAAACTAAAACCGTACCAACCAAACTAGAAATAGGATTAGGATTTAAACATACTCCATCAGCACCAAAAACTTGAAAGCCCGTCCAAGATGAAGCTGCCCACATATTAAGATCATTTGCATGTTGCGTAAAAAACATTTCAACTGAACCAAAGTACTCACACACAAACATAGAGTTCTCGCCAGAAAAAATAAGTCGAGGGAACTTGCCTGCAATCTAGAACTTGTCAATTATTCTATTGCTTAGAATAATTTCCTTCACTAATAGTGTAACCTCATATGGGAGATTTCTTCCCTAATCAATAGATGAAGAACAGATTTAGCCCCTATTGCAAATTGACTAGGAAGCCTTTGAAAACTTTTTATTATTTTACATCGAAAAACAGGATTATTTCATGATAGAATTGTAAAGCTGCTGGTTAAGAAATTATGGAAGATGTAAGCCAGAGTTATCGAACAAAAAATGAAGACTTGACCTGTCTTTCTTAATCAAGTGAAAAAAAAAGAAAAATTAATAGATAATTAAAAAATATATATATTCACAGATATCGGTCTTCAGAACATCAATCAACTATATATGTTGTATCAGTCGCTGATTATAGTAAATTAATTGATTAATATAGCTGATTTCAAAAATATAAATCTTTATGTCACCAATTAGTTATTAACTGGTCTAATTGAAAGGAATCACAATGATCAACGAATTAATCATAATTAATTAGTTATCATAATACAATTAGCAAATAATTAACTCTAACTGAATTTTTTTGGGTACATAATCTAACTGAATTTAGTAAGTGTTGATTCTAGACAAAATTTTATACTATCTTACTGTTAATTAATAACTTTCACTTTTTAAACATTCCAGCTCAAATATACCCCAAATTTAAACAAGATTAAGGCAAAAAAAATTTGATGGAATTTTCTGTAAATCGAAATTAAATAATTTATATCATTTAAATTTAATAAAATATTATATATTATTTTTTAAGCTCATTTTAATCAAAAATTAGATTAGGATTGATATGGTGACCCAAGTTTTTATTTATTGAACTTATTTTTAAATTAGTGTAATATAAAAGTTAGGAAAAATTATGTTAGAAATATTTTAATCTAATTTTCATCATAATAATATTAAAAAATAATAAATATTATTAAATAAAATATGATAATATCTTATTATTTTCATATAATTTTTAAATTAATTTATAATTCAAAATTTAGATAATTTCATATGATTTAAATATAATAAAAATTAAAAATATCACGTTTTAATTTTTTAAGTTCATTCTCATTAAAATTAGATCAAAAAATGTTTACCAAAATTTTTAATAATTAATTGATTAGTCATATTTTATGCTCATTTTAAAAGAAATAAAACAGATAAAAATTCCATTGGGTCAGTAAATGGACAGCCAACTTACCTGAGTGACTCGCGTAGAGCGGAAACTACAAGGTCAGGGTGGGCTTGGTCGCACCATAGCTTGGTGGTAATGAAGAGCTCACTGCGAGAAGCGATGAGACCGATGCTCAGCGCTTCGATGATCGCCTCGCCGAGAATCTGCTCCGTCTCATAGAGAGAGGCCGTGTCGAAGTGGCGATAGCCGAGCTCCATAGCGTGGAGGATAGCTGGTTTGGTGCTCGCCGGCGCGAAGGGCACATCGGCCGTCCCCATTCCCACAGCCGGCATAGCCTTCACACCATCGCCTAGCCTTATCTCCGGAATCACCGCCATTCTAATTTCGTTATCTGATCAAAGCAGGTCTACAAGGGTTTAGGGTTTGCTTGCAGCGCAAAATGCTAGATCTTATGGTTTTTGTCAGTACTTGAGCGACGCTCTGTGGTGAGTGGTGACATGCGGCGCTTTGTTTGAGATGGTGATGACTGATGAGGCCAGCTTCAGCCAGCTGCTGCAGGGAATAAAATAATAACATTTTATTATATTTTAATTTAAAATGAAACGATCCATCAGTGAGCCAAGCCAACTCATGAGTCAACTCAAATTTGATTTGATAAAAAGCTCATGTGCTGAGCTTGATGAGATAATGAGTCAAATTTGAGCGAGCCCCGACTCGACTCGTAAGCTCGTGAGCTTACTCCTTTAAAAATTATTAATATAAAATATATTTAAAATATATCAGAATTAAGAATTTTAAATACAAAGTTTTTAAAATATTTTAAAATTATATCTCAATTTCTTATATTAAGTAATTTTGTATTATTGCTCTTACAATTTTTTATTTTCATATCATTTTATTATATTAATTGTTAAAATCATAATTATTTTCTTTCTTTCATAATAAATGAGATGGCTCAAACTCTTAGAATAAAGCTCAAGCTCAAACTCGAATTTGATTAATTAGAGGTGACTCGAGCTCGACTTGAATCATTTACGACCATAAATAAAACCAAACTTAAATCAGATTGTTTTCTGCACCACTTCACAACCCTTTTATAATTTTGAAGGGAGCCATTAGAAAGCGAGTGGGAGGGATCAAGAGGGGGCAAACATTACGCAAGGAAGAACTATGAATTATGTATTGATACTCGAGAATTTGTAATGATCGTGGTTGGATGATAGAGGTCGGAAGTTTGATGGCAATGATCAGGAGAAGGTCCAGTACAGCTCGTCGATCAGGCGGAGGTTAGACAGCAATTTGGCTACAATCAGTGGTTGGGAGAAGGTCCAACGATGATTTGCGGTTTGGTAGTGGTCCAACGGTGATCCACAATTGGGTGGAGGTTCGACAAGGATTGATGGTCGGGCAAATGTTCATCGGTGGTCAAACAGCATTCGGCAATGTCTTATTAAGACGTTCAATTTGTCAGCAAGTTTGTTAAAATTGTAGTTTAGATTGTCCTGATTTTAACTTTGGAAGATGATAACTTGAATATGCCTCAAATTTTGCTTTTGATCAAGGCTATTTTTTATTTGAGTAATTAAAGAATAATCATAATATTATTAATTATAAAAATATATTGGTGACAAAGCTAACAAATTATTCACATAAACAATTTATTAATGACATCAGGGAATGCATTTGATACAAAATTTAATGATCTAATCCTATAGGAAGATCATTATATGTTACCAGTTAAAATGATATAGTGATTTAAAATAAAATAATGTGGTGTCTACTCCCCCAAAGACTTGGAATATTTTATTTAGAGGAAATTAACTGATCTCATTATAATGTGCTAATAAAATCAATTGCATATTATAAATTTTGCCCACATGAAGAGTGTAATGATGCGCTGATTTCCTATTTGGAATAATTTACATTCGTAAGTTTTTTAATTTATTTTTCCTTCCAAATAAGATTAATTAAGCAAATGAAATTTATTAGCAGTTCAATTTACATGTGTTCCAAACTATGATATATCTCATGTTTTCTATATTAAAGTTTCATTTGGGATGGCTTTCTTATTGCTTCATAAAGCAGCTTTTTAGTAAAAAATTAAAATTTTTTAACTAAAAAACTGCTTTAAGAAACAGTATGAAAGTTGTCCCAAATGAAGCTCAAGCAATAACAGCTATGAATTGAAAGAAGAACATTCTTTGTATTTTGGGTTGCATGGACTTTGATTTGGCACTCATGTAGAGGAGCTTATAAATCTTATAAAATCAACCACTCAATCTATATGAATATTTGAATAGCTTAAACATGATACTTGAAAAAAATATATTTCTAAGTCGATTTCTAAATGGGCTAAAGTAAAGTATCATCACAAAACTATTAAGCAATAGTTTAAAGGTTTCATTTGGAATGGCTTTCTTAATACTTTCTTAAAGCAGCTTTTTAGTTTTGAATTAAAAAGTTGTTTTAAGAAGTTATAAGAAAGCCGTCTCAAGCAAAGCCTAAAATTTTTGAACTAAAAAATTATTTTAAAAAACAGTAAGAAAGACATCTCAAAAGAAACCTAAGACTTCAAACAAAGCACTTATAAAAAAGGCAGTCAATAAATGTAAATTACAAGAAAGTAATAGTTTCTTCTGTCATGCTTTCTACTTCTGTTTTTCTTTTACCTGACAGAGTTATTCACCACGCCAATATAAGGCAATAAATACTACACGGTTCTTTGGGACTCACCTTATGCTTTTCTCTTTATTTAGTAATTCATAAGCAAATTAAGATTTCGCCCCATGACTATATCTCACCATCCCAAAGCTCCTCAAGGGACTTGAAACCGCCGTTGTGGTTTAAAAATTCTGTTCCTCGGCATCCTTTGTATTGTGGAAGCTGCTCTATCTTATACAAATCCTCCTCGCTTAATTTCCAATCAAATATGTCAAGGTTTTCTTTCATTCTCTCTTTGTTAAATGTCTTCACAATTATGCTCGCACCTTGCTCATATATCCATCTCAAACTTATCTACAACAAATATTAGGGACACATTAGCATGAAAAACATAAAATATTGCAAAACAGATATATTTTCATAAGCCATCATTACACTCAAATAAAAGCTTTTCATGACCATGGTAGAAGGCAATGGTTCTTGAGCCTTGCTTAACTACAATGGAAGACACTACAAATTTAACTGAGTCATGTGCACTAGTAAAATCCTCTTCTTCCATGGTAGGTTGCAAGTATAATCTTGCCCAATGAAGCAATATAAAATTTTCGCTTAAACACATTATATAGTAAAACAAAATCAAGATGTAATTGTTAATGTTGTTAGATATACTAAATCCAAAAAAGCTTCCGTTTAAGAGAAGTGATGGCCAATGTGAAAATTTCTCATGACCCTAATACAGCCTATAGCCTCCATTTATAAGCTCAAAATGCTACACTAATGGCAATACAAGCCATTCAAGAAAACTAAAGAAAGTACACATGAAAACTACCTAAATCTTGGACTAATATCCAACAGAGAGCCCAACAATGCCCACAAAAAAGGCTTAGAAGTAAAGTAGAAGAATGAATAAGGCTTCATTTGGGACGGCTTTCTTACTGCTTCTTAAAACAGCTTTCAAGTACAAAAATTAATTTTTTTTACTAGAAAGCTGCTTTAAGAAGCAGAAAGAAAGCCATCCCAAACAAAGCCTAAATTGTACCTGTGCTATGGACTTTCCTCTTGCAGCAGCTATCTCCTTTAACTCCCTGCATTCCATGACTTTTATTGTTCCCCATGGAGCTCCATTTGCTCCCAAAGGGGAGTAAGCACTTACAACTATACCCTTCTCCTTACAAAAGTTGGTTAGCTTCTTTTGTTGCCAAAGAGGATGCATTTCCACCTGCAATAGAACATATACATCAGAGATGAATCATAAACACTAACCATTAACCATTGCGAGAAGCCAACAAACCTGATTGACAGCCGGAGGAATCTTGGCTGTTGCAAGTATTTGATCTAGCTTCTTACAAGAGAAGTTACTCACTCCAATAGACTTAGCAAGGCCTAATTTCTGGCATTCTTCCATTTCCTCCCACACGGACTTCATGTCCATAGGAAGAACATCCTCAGCCAAAAATGGATACTTAACCTTACTGGGCTTTATACTAACCGGCCAGTGCACAAGATAAAGATCAACGTAATCCAATTGAAGCTCTCTATAAAATTTATGAACACGAAATGAAGAATCTTAGGTTTAGTAAAAAAGAGAGAGTATGAAGTTGAGTAAGAAATAAGAAATAAAGACAAAACATGAGAAGGATCAACTGTTAAGAAAAACTATATTATCGTTACCATGAATTTAATTACTCATAGCTGTACTTCGATAGATGTGAATGGTACACACTAGGAGAATAGCAGATCATTTTGCATCAACATGTTGATGTAGGAGTACTGGTTTTACTAAGAACTTCTCATTCAAGGAGAATATAACTCATAGCTGTACTAATATTACTAATTTTCAAATCCAAAAATGTAGAAATGAAACATCCTAATGCATGGAGAATATAAAATTACACATTCAAGACTAACTAGAAAAATTGAGCAAATCCTAATCCTTCTGGCTTCGTAGAGCACAAAGGCCAGAGGTCTAATTCAGCCTAAGATATCTTCTGCAATCATAAAGAAATCCCCAATGAATCCTCTCCTTTTGGTCTAACCAAGAACCAAAAGATTTGGGAGCATAATTTAGCCAAAGGTTTAACTAAGAAACCAAGAATCCCCTTCTTAAGTAAACCATTGAATCGTCCTCTTCTAAACTTACAAAGCACCATATAGTTAAGAAGTCTAAATTTAAAGAACATGTTGGAGAATCTTTTGCAAATTCACAACATCTGTTAAACAAGGTCATTAGTTTTATGAAAAAAAAATATTTAGTAAGAGAAAAACATCGAAGGAAGATTCATCAATGTTAAGAAGAAATTAAAACCTGAAACAATCTAAAATTTTCGGGCATTATTGTATTGATTTTGTTCTTTCTACTTCATTGTGGAAATCTCGAGTAATCTCATCCTTTTAATTTTTCGAGAAACTATTCCTTCGTGGAGTTTATTTTTTGAGTTTCCGCGTGCACATAATATGAAATTGCCAAAAAAAAATTTAAAAAGGGAGATTTACGTCATTGTTTAAAATTGCGCAATATGAGGCTCGCCTTGAGGCCCACCTCAACATAATTCTAGTGAAAAATGCGTCAAGCCTTACACCTCTAGCTTTTTTATGAGGCGCAAGCCTCAGCTTGGTTGAAACCCACCTTGAGGCATGCCTCGCCTCGCTAGCAGCGTCTCACCCTATTTGTATGTATTTTTTTATTAAAACTAACATAAATCACGCCTTCATGCACATTTGAGCGTAACAACATGTGAAGCTGGCAATGGGACCATCGGTGTGTGAAAGCTTCGAAGTTGCGACGAGATTTGGATGTCGTTTGAAATTTTAATTAGGTAGATTGTATTGTTGTTGACATTTAAAGTTTTCAATATTATGTGAGTAAATAATGAAGTTTATGTGTTAAATATGTAAATTGAAAAGTTCTTAGTGTTGTGCATGTAAATACCTCTTTAAAGAAATTTTTTTTTTAAACAGAAAAGGGATTTATTCCAAAGAATAAAAAAGGATACAGGCAAGACCAATAAGGAACCAAGCCAAAATTACAATTCAACAGCCATAAAAAAAGAGACAATAAATAGAAAAGAAAGCAAAAGCCAGCCGGGCTCAATAAAATAAGGTCACCTGAAAATTTCCCAATGTTAGAGGAAAGAGAGACAACAGAGGAATATATAAAGAAGAATAATATACTCAAATCATGTGACATGAAAGCATAACTTTAACATAATACCAATATCTCGCAATATAATTACCTGCCTGAACTGTTGATAAATTTAGTTTAGTTTATTATTCCTAAGGACTTGTCTGTTCAATAGCTCCAAGATGAAGGCGACACAAGGGAAGCTTGAAAGTCGATCATGTCATGATATGCCACAAGTACAAAATAAAAGAACAGAATACAGTTTTTAATTGAAACAAGTGTTAAAGAAACGATTCACATGGTTTCCTTCGAAATAGCGTGTGCAGAGTTCATAGAAATCAAAGGGACGGAAAGTTTAATTATACTAACCGAAGAGACTCGCGAAGGGAAGGGATAACGCTTCCGGCATAGTTATCGGTGCCCCACAGCTTGGTAGTTATAAAAAGTTCATCCCTCCTTCCGACGAGACCTTGCCGGAGGGCCTCAGCTATGGCGTTGCCAAGCGGCGACTCCGTCTGATACATGGATGCGGTATCGAAGTGGCGGTAGCCTGCGTCGATGGCTTCAAAGAAGGCCGACTGCATCGCCTCTCTAGACACCGGCGGGTAGGACACTGTACCCAAACCGACCGCCGGCATCCCCTTCTCGTCGGAGCTCAACGTCATCTCCGGGATATCTTTTGCCATTTGCTTCCTCTTCTCTCCGCCCTAAAGAAGTATTGAAATAATACAATAAACAAGTTGGATACTTGGGGTCCGCTTGTTTCATGGAAATGGCTATATAAAGTAGAACAAAACACAGAATATTGGAGTCCATAATCAATTTGTCAACTTTTAACGAAATAAATTTAACGAGAATATATAGATGAGGTTTTTGGACTTTAACATTTTTAAATTTATATAATTCTATTTTAAATAAATATTTTTTTATTGACCATTAAGAAAATTTATTTTGCATCTTGCCCTAATATTTGAAAACTTTTATAATTAAATTCAAGATCACCCGAAAGTCTACTTGAAGAAATATATATTCAAATTAAACATCTTGATGAAATAAATTAACAACATCAAAGGCGATCTTACCCAAATCCAAATAAGTTTAAATTAAACATTTATAGAATAGTTCAAACTTTTGATATATTAAGTGAATGATCAAATAGTATATGAATCTTGCATGCTTATAATCAAAATAAGCGGCTTGAAGAGATGAATCCAACAAGCTCAATACCACTTTGTTCTAAGGTCAGTAAAGCACGTAAATGTTGAATGTATAGTTTATGATTAAAATATTTGATATGGACGACTAGTTAGTGTCAAAAAATTTTTAACTAAATTTATTAAAATGTTATTATAAAAGTACTATAAATAGACCCTATTCTCCTAATTGGAGGGATTTGGACTTGAATTCATAGAGGAGCTTGAAGATATGAAGAACTATAGAGTTCTAACTGATGTTTGACGTCAACAACCATTGCCAACCACCACCATTGTTTGGCTACCATCATTTGACAATCGTTACCTAATTATCATTGTTCAATTGTTGTGCATGATTATCATTATCTGACTATCGTCGCTCAACAACTATCATCAGACTAACATCTACCAACCACCATCATTTGATTGTCATTGTCGTCTTATCAATGTCTCCTAATTAACACTATTCAATAACTGGAGCTCCGACAGTCTCCCACATTTATAGAGTTACAAATTACGTGTATTGCATACATTGTAACCACATGTTCTCCAACTAAGGGAAACAATAATTCCTTTGTAACATATTTATATAATGGATCACTTCATCTAGTCCGGAGCTTATGATTTTTTCTGTTGTATATCGATTTTCCACATACAAATTATGATATGTAATGCATTTTTTTTTTCTTTATGTGTATTGAATTTTTATGAAAGCTAAGATGTTAAACTTCATTCTCTATAGCCACATACTTTCCAATACAATGCACATCCTACCCAAATTTTTATCAGTATATATATCTTATCTAATTTTTCTACCAACTCAAAATTAATTAAATTCCATACATAAAATTAAAATAAGCAATTCACATAACTTAATAATGATAATTTTTTTAGTGTATCACCCATAACTTAAATTAATTTCAAATTAAATTTGAGTGAGTTGTCATAAAAATAAAACTTTAAATTCAAATGATGGATATAACTATTTTGTACATAATTATTTTAAAAAAAATATATATTTAATTATTTAAAAGCTGAATATCAATACGGACTGATTATTTCAGACTTTAAAGCATTAAATATATCTTTTAATCATTAAATAAATAATAATAGTAAATAAATTTATAGTTTAGTTCCTGCATTTCTGAGTCCAGGTATATATAGGCTTGGGAGCTTTTTCTGATTCCAGGTATATATAGGTTTGGGAGTTTTTTTTTTTTTTTTGCTGCTTTATGATCATGTCAGAATTTCAGATTCTTAGGCTGTTTTGGTTATGTTGATTGGCTTTGTAATTGTTTTTTTTTTTTTGGGAAAATTAGAGGGCTTAGCCCAATTCCATTCAAATAAAACTAGTTACATGAGAAAAGTAAAAGCCTTTGAAAAGAAAAGGAAAATACAGATCCAGCAAAACAATCAACCAAAAGAGACCGGTAGGGAAACAAAAAGTTGGTGGGAGAGATCAAAATTGGGCTCAGGGTATTGCCCCACGAACGGAGAAAGGCCCCTGGTTGCAGTAGAAACGCCTTAACGAAGATCTGGCAAATGTCTCCCCCTGCCCTCCAAGGGGCCAGGAGGCAATACGGTCATCATAGCCCACCAAAACCACCAAACGAACCATCCAGAATTAACGATTGATATCAAAACGCCTATTGAGATCATCATAATGTTTCCAGTTTTTAACCTTGGCCAAAATGGCCTGCAGCCTGATGATGCCACAAAGAAGAGTGGGGCTTTTCCAAACATTATCAAATCTTCTTGTGTTTCTTTCCCTCCACAAAAAGTATATAGAGCTGCAAATTGTAAAGTAGCAAAAAATTTTTTCCCAACAACAAAATTCCTGTGAATCCTCAAAAAATTCAAAAGTCTGCAATAAATTAGGCCTGAGAAGAAAAACTTCCAGAGGAGGCAGCAAAGAGATAATCACCGAATATGAGAAATCACAAGCGAAAAACAGATGTGAGTGATTATCACTTCCGGTAGAGCAAAAGGAGCAATCCGAAAGAACATTAATCCCTTTCATAAGAAGCAAATCAGCCGTTTTTAGTTTTCCCAACAAAGCCATCCAGGCGTAGGCAGAAAAACGAAGAGATTTCCTCTTATGCCATATAAATTTGTGCCAGCTAACTTCTTCCAAATGAGTAAAAAAGCTTGTGTAAAATGTAGAAAATGACGGATTAACAGCGCCATCCCAGGTCACCCTGGGTTGCTCAATAATGTTAATACCCACAATTTCATTCAGCAGTAAATAAGGGGTAGAGGGAGGGATAGCCCAACAATTATCTTTTAAATAACTTTTCACAAGAGGATTCCTGAATTTATAATTGGGCATAATATCATGTAAAGATCTACCACCGCACCAATGGTCCCATTCCATGGATAACTGACAATTGTAGGAAATAGAAAATGAAAATTTCCCCTTAACCAACAACGCAGTAGCATATAATCGCTTCCAGAATTTTGAAGCCATAGGACTGATAGTCTTCCATGGTGAAATATATTTGGTTCTAAACCACGCCATTGTTAAATTATCTCTAGTAAAAAATCTCCATAAAAAGGAGCAGAAGTTAGCATGGTATAAAGCCTCAATTGATGGAATGCCAAGCCCCCCCAACCTGGTAGGGGAGGCAGTTTTACTCCAGGCAATAAGATGGAGTCGTTTCTCATTAATCCTACCATGGTAAAGAAACCTTGAGCAAAGCCTATCGATAAGTTTACAACAAGATTTGGGTATAATTGATCCCCGTATCCAATAAGCTAAAGTGTTAGCAATCGTGAACTTGATGAATTGCACTCTACCTGCAAAAGACAAAAATTTAACTTTCCAGCCATCCAGTAGAGCAAAAATTTTGCTCGCGAGTGGCTGGAAGTGAGTAGCATTTAGGCGGCAAGTGGCTATAGGTATCCCCAGATAAGTGAGAAAAGGGCTCATATTGGAAATGCCCAGGTGGTAGCAAATAGCATGAATGTCAGAAACATCATGAGAGAAGATAATGGAGCTCTTGTTCGGGTTGATGAAAAGGCCAGATGCATTAGAAAAGGAAGATATAGCAGTGGCAAGGGATGAAGCATTGGAAGGCAATGCTTTGCCAAAAATTAAGACATCATCGGCATACAGAAGATGTGAAACAGTAATGTCTTTCAACTTAGCACCGAAAAAAGGAGGAGAAGCATACTCCAAATTGCATGAAAAACCATCCATCACAATGCAAAAAAGAAGTGGAGATAATGGGCATCCTTGTCTTAATCCAGAAGTAGAGCAAAAGAAACCATTCAAAGACCCATTTAAGCAAATAGAGTAGAAAACATTTGAAATACATCCTTTAACCCATTTGATAAACTTCTCCGGAAAACCTTTCTGTCTTAACCTTCTAAAAAGGAAATCATGAGAAACAGAGTCGAATGCTTTACGAATATCCAACTTGGCACAGAACGAATTGCTAAAACCTTTGAGGATTTCGGAGGCTAAAAGTATGTTGTCAGTGGAGCAACGATCCGTAATGAAACCGGATTGACTGTCATGAATGATGTATGGTAGAACCACTTTAAGTCTGTTGGCCACCAATTTTGCCATAATCTTATACACCACATTACAAAGTGACAAAGGCCTGAAATCAGAGATATCAGAAACATGAGGACCTTTGGGAATTAATGCAAGGGCCGTAGCCTTAACGCTTCTCGGAAGATAGCCAGTTGAGTAAAATTCCATGACAGCATTACAAATGTGTTGCCCAGTAATGTGCCAAGTGTGCTTAAAAAAGGCAAAAGTGAAGCCATCCGGGCCAGGAGCAGAATAGCTACTACCATCAAAAACCACCTTTTTGATCTCCTCGCAGGTAAAAGGCAAAATGATTGGTTGAATCATGTCAGGAGGAATACATTTGCCCGGATGAAAGGAAAAGTTTTCAACGTTGCTGGGTTTCGGAGCATTGAAGAGATTTTTAAAATGATTAATGCAGGCAGTGGCAATATCCTGAGGGGAAGTATGAGACCCATTACAATCAGTGATCTCATGTAAGTTATTCTGATTCCTCCTAGCTCTAATTTTGGCATACAAGAACCCCAAATCATCTTCACTATGAGACAACCAATTAGCTTTAGCACGTTGAGCCACCCAAGACGCCCAAGAGGCTTGAAGACAAGCCAGGCTAGTATTGATATCTTTCAATTCAGCATTTAAAGAAGGGTCTAGAGGAGAGTAATGAATACTCTCTAAGCAATTCTGCTGCTTACCTTTAAGATCCAAAATAGTGTTTGTGAGGTGATTGGAAGAGGCCCACACTCTTTTCTTCAAGGCACCCTTGAGACTTTGCAAACATTTATGAAGGTAGCAAATGGGATTACTGTGAGGAGGTTGGGAGAAGGAGGAAAGAACATCATCCCAGAAACCAGGCATATAAGACCAATAATTCTTAAATAAAAACCTATTAGGCAACTTGTGTGAGGATGTTATGGAAGTGATGAGAGGGGTATGGTCAGAACAAATAGGAGAAGACACCTTGTAGTGGGCAAGGGGGAAATGGTCAAGAAAAGAAGAGTTAACCAAAACTCTATCTAATTTGATATGTATAGGTTGATCCGTCCTCTGGTTATGCCAAGTGAAAAACAACCCAACAGATGCCAGATCATGGAGACCACAGTCAAAAATAACCCCATTAAGCTCATTAAGCTTACTAGCTGGCACATCCAATCCACCAGCCTTCTCATTGTGATATCTGATGCAATTTAAATCCCCCATCAACATCCAAGGGGAAGAGGAAGAGGGAATCAAGTCCCTAATATTGTCCCAGAGAACAGCCCTTTCTTCCATAGTGTTAGCCGCATAAATAACAGATAGTTGGAAAGGGGGTAGAGACCCCATCGACATAATCCCGTGAATCAGTTGAGCAGAAATGAAGGTCGGAGAAAAAGAGACAATACTTGGGTCCCATTTTATCCAAATCCGTCCCAAGGAGGAACAGCCAAAATTGTGACAGTGATCCTCATTGTCAAAAACTTTATGAGAATTGAGGAACCAGTTATTATCAATGGATGAAGCAAGAACCTTAGCTTCCAAAAGACACAAAAACTTCAGGTTATGAGCCCGAACAAAATCCCTACACGTCAAAACTTTCTCGGGTCTATTAAACCCCCTAATGTTCCAACAAGCAATATTGGGATAGGACATTAGGATTTTGATTTTGAGGGTTTGGCTTTTTTAGTGGATTTCCCTCTAGTATGCTTAGAGGGAGGGGAAGATTTCTCATTAGAGCTTGTAGGATGTTGTGTAGATTTAGAAGTGGAGGTATTAGGTGAGTTGTTATTAGTGGAAGTATCGTTTTCAACAGGAGGCGTTGAATCTTCATGGTCGGGTGGGTCTTCCACAATCAGAGCTTTGAATTTGTTGGATGTGCTAAGGTTTAGAGGGGCTGAAATAGATAGGATATTGGAGAAGGAGGATCCTTCAGAGGGAGTTGTGGTGACAGGAGAAACCTCAACATTAGGAGAGTTAAGATTAGGTATGTTGGAGGGATTGTCTGGTAACACAGTAGTCGGAGCGGGATGTATGGTGGAGCAATCCATGACAGCGTTATTTAGAATGATAGAAGAAGGAGGTAAAGCCAGGATGGGTTCAGAGACCTGTAAAGGAATGTCTCTTGGCGATTTAGTGGATTTATCGGGTAGCACTACTGACGGGCCAGGAGAACTGGAGGAGCAGTTCAAGACAACATCAGTATGGGGAATGGTATTGGGAGGCGTAACAATGGTGTTGTTGATATTTTGTGAAGGGTTGTTTTTGGACGATTGATGGATAGGAGGGAGATTTTGAGGTCCACTCGTTAACAAGGGGGCCTTAGATTGATTTCTGGTTTTAGAATGAGGGTGACGGCTGGAGCTTCTTCCACGGTGTCTAGGTGGAAGAATAACATGAGTAGTGGGGTTTGGATTTTTTGGGCAAAGTGAGAAAGGGTGGACAAGTGATCTACAACCCTCACAAGGTGTAGGTTTCCAATCGTAAACCACCTTAAGAGACATATCTTCCCCATCAATTTCTATCGGGATTTCATCAGGCAGAGGCGAATCCTTAGAAATTAGAACACAAACACGAGCAAAGGTAAGACGGGATCTCTTGGCAGTTAAGGAATCAACAGAAATAGGAATTCCTATATAGCTTGCTATTTTAGAAATTCCGACGGGAGTCCAAAGCGCCAATGGAAAATCGATTATTTTAATCCAAATAGGGATGGAAGCATCTTCATCCCTTTTTGGTTTAAACTTGGGTGACCACTTCTGAAGAATGAATGGCTTACCAAGCAAAAACCAAGGTCCACCCGTCCAGACCGCATCAAAATCTTCATGCAGAGCAAATTTAATGAGGAAAAACCCATCCGCCAGAGATAAAAGAGAGATCTCACCTTTTAATGGCCAAACCTTTTTCATCGCAGTGAGTAATCTCTCGTAGTAAGGACGTTGTCCCAGCGAATATCCGACCAGCGAATACGTCCATAAAGATGAACCTTCAGACAGATCTCCAGCGCCAAAAGATAGCTTTGGTTTTGGGGGGTAAAAAGCCACCGGAAAAGAATCAGGGGAAGAGGTGGAAGATACGGTGGTAGCAGCATAAGATAGCCCTAAAATGGGAGGCGATGAAGAGCAAGGGATGGCGGGAAAATCCTTCGGATTGAAAGCCATCCGAAGGGGGGAGAGGAAGAACCTCTCCCGGCGGGAAGCACACCGGGAAGAAGCTTTGTAATTGTTGTAATTCTGGTTTTTCAAAGGTTTTTTCTATAGTTCTGCAGCAAAGGCTGATAGGCTGAATGATAGGTATAGTTTTTGCTTTATTTAGCAGCTTTTTGCTGTTAGTTTTGTTGGACTCTATTAGTTGGTTGTGGTAGGGTCCAATTTTCTTACTTGTACTTTTCTTCATTTGAATGATATGGGCTTATGCCCAAAAAAAAAATTTTATAGTTTAGAATAAATTTTTTTTGAGGAAATGCGCTAAAATTATTTATGACAAATTAAAGGATCTTAAATAAATTCTTAATTAAGTTAGGTGAGTGTCGCAGTCACCGTCTCACTCACATGTACGTCTAAGACAAAATGGCCATGCATTCGTCATCTGATACATCATCTGCAATATATAATGGGCCCGAATTTGTTGGCCGAATTAAGACGACGAAGTAAGTTGACTTGGAATTCGCTTAATGAATTTTACATTTGGGCTGCTGGTGCTAATACATATTTTAGCTCATTTAGTATGAGTATGTTTGAATTCAAATCAGGCTCGATTCAATCTTTTTTTTTATTTGTGTTCAAATTGATTTATATTTGATTCATATTAGATTCGTATTGAGCTTTAGACTAATCTTCTCTGGTTATTAACGAGTTTTACTTTTGAGATACTTAATGAGTATGTTAACAAGTTGAATTTTTATTTGTAATATTTTCTCTCTTAATTCACCTGATGCTGCTCAGATTTGTGGCATTTTAATTTTTAAACCTAGGAGCCCGAGCTCCCTCCTTCAAATACTTGGGCTTTCCCATCTCCACAAAAAGGCTATTGACTTCTAGCCACTTTTGCATAAGATTTATTGTCTTCTTGATGATTGGAAAGCTAAAATTGTGTCATTTGCGAGAAATTATTCTCTGTGGACAGCAGTTCAACGTCCGGAGTTCAGTGTCCGGAGAGCAATCAGAATGCGTCACATCTACAGTACCAAGCGCATACAGACCAGTACCGAGCCGCAGTACAGAGCGGGGGTGATGTGACGCATTTTGATTGGTCTATAGACGGCATCGGCACAAAATAATTTCTCGTCATTTGCAGGCAAACTGCAATTCATTCGATTCAATATTTGGATTTTTTTTTTTTTGGATTAGAGGATTAATCTTGCCCAATAATTACAATAAATTTATTGATAAAATTTATGCTCGTTTCCTTTTTTTCAACAATGTTCATGAGAGAAAACTGCACTTTGTGGCATGAAAAAATACTGTCTTCCCAAATGTTTTAGGGGAATCAGCATTTCTTCTATTCAGGCACTTTACTTTGGTTATCACTACACACTCTTATAGAGAATTTATGCTTATGACAATTTTACTTTGAGATGGTTCAAGTCTTTCTATTTGTCTCCTTGAAAGGTTTATTGTCACAAGGTATATGCTATCTCTAAGGCTATCTCTTTGGTTGCTAATAAAATTAAAGATGGTTCAAATCTCCCTATAAAATATTCTTCCAGGTTGAAAAATTTACTGTTTGGTATCACCTGCGACTCTCTCTATTATATATGGAGAGAACTAATTCTCGTAGGTTTGATGGTGCTAAGACTACGTTTGGGACGGCTTTCTTTCTACTTTGTACTAAGAAGCCGCTTTAAAAAACAATAAAAAGATCGTCCCAAAAGAAGCCTTAGATTTTCTTTGGGACAACTTTTTTACTGCTTCTTAAAGCAGCTTTTTAGTACAAAAAATAATTTTTTTGTATTAAAAAACTGATTTAGAAAGAGAAGAAAGCCATCCCAAACGTGACCTTAATCTAATGCAGATTCCATCTGTTATAAGGTAAAAAATGCCATTCTGCTTAAATATAAGTACCGCCCCTTAACTGTGTACTACTTCTTCCTTGATCAATCGGGAGAATACTAACAGATCAATTTGGGTGCCTTATGCTGTTGCTTCTTTCTATTTTTCGTCTCCTAAATATTTTGGTTTTGAACTTCATACAGGTTTAAATTAAAACTGAAGCTAGCTACAGTTTTTGGGTTCCGATTCTATTGGACCATGATGATTGCAGCTACGTCCTGGCCCTCTCCCTTGGATGGTCCTCTTGGCAACCTTCTATGGATGGCTATTGCAGCAACTAGCTAGGGAGGCTTTTGATTATTTTCAGCTAATTAATCAGGAATGTTTGGATGTAATTTGGGCATTCTAAGTCCATTGTCTTTTGGGTTTTTCTTTTTATAGGTAATCTTTTTGCCTTTTTGAGTTTTTCTATGTATCGGGCCTTTAAATATTGCCCTTTTTATTGCAACTCATTTCTTTCCTTTTTTTAGTTGTATTTTGTTTCATTTTTATATTAATTAAATTCATGACCAACCAAACTCTAAGTTTAGTAAACTTATAGCCAACTAAATATATCAATGAGATGAACCCAACGAGCGCAAAATTGGTCCAATCAGAGCCCAAATGGGCTCAAATCATATCAAGGGCTTTGGGCATATTTAAAAACTTCAAAGCATTAAATGAATGACCAAATGAGATCCAAATATGATATGTTTATAATTGAATCTTGGGGCTTGAAGAGAAAAATCCAACGAGCTCAAGATCGCTTTATTTTGACTTTATTAAGGCACTTAAATGTTGAACAAACCACTCATGATCAAAGGAATCAGTATAGGTCGCTCGATGGAGTACTCTGAATTTACCCGTCGCCCGATTGCGGACTTACTGACCAAATGAACATGCCATCTTTCTTATGAGAGCAACTCTCATATCATTCAATTCTTCCAACTCCCACCATGTAATGTATTCAATATGATGTATGTTTGTTACCTTGAGCCCAGGCCTTCCCCAAGGAAAGACTTCATTTGTAATTAACTATAAACAGTAGTAGAATAATTTTAACTAGGCCAGAATCATGGTTTCCCCCTTTTCATGATTTTCACTTAAAAATCTTGATGACACTTATGAATCTTATAACTTTTATCTCTGTGTGTGCGTTAACTTTTTGTACAAAGATAGGACACCAAACCTTTTCTCTCTCTACAACCATGAATGTTTTGACACATAATAATTTTGTTTCGTCTGTTGAAAATGATTCTTTGTCGAGTTGCAACCTTTCCTGCAACCTCAAAAGGTCATTCATGTCAATGCCCTGGTTAAGGTTGAAGCGAGGTAATCCTTTTACCATGATTTATTATTAGGTCCAAAAAAAAGTAATTCAATATTGAGAGCAATCTCACTATACTTGCAAACATGCATTGTTCTATCACCTCTCGACCGACAACCATTACTACAATTTTATAGGAAATAGATTTGGGTGCAATTTCAAATATGATTGTAGTCTACAAGCTCATCCAATACTTTACATGTCAAAAAATAATTATGTTGGCAACCATCTATCATAAAGCTTCTAATAAATACAAGAAGACTTCAAGTGAATCACAAACTTTATACAGTTCCGAGCTGGACTTCTACTCCTTAAATAAGGTTATAGCCTCAACCTCAAAAATACAGTAACATCCTAATGGCAAACCACAATCTTCACCCCTTCACAATCAAGGCATAATCGATCCCAACATATTCAATTTGACCTCTTCCACACAGGTTAATATCATCAAATAACTTCCTTATTTGAATCCATTATCTAATAAAAAAGGTACATAGTCTCTCACACTAAGCTCTAAATATATTTTTTTACCCCTAAAGTTCTGTTTTGGAATTTACAGTTGTTGTCAGGGTGATCAAGATTCTTAAATCCAAAGGGAACATATCATATTTAATCCATTTAATAGAATTTGAAATCCTTAAAACAACTAAAGGCCAGGATAGGCCTACTAACCTTTCAAGTCCAGATATAATAGTAAAGATTTCTCAATTTGACCAAAATCTTTTGCCACCAACCAAGCCATTATTCTTCTTTGAATTTAAGTAAAAATTTTTTTTTTTCTATCTCTATCTTTCAATTTATTTATTTTTCATTAATTCCCAGCCATATTCATTAAAAGTTATAAGTATTGGACTGTTGGTTATTATAAAATTAAAAATCTCTTATTGTAAAAGTCTAAATGATTTACTTGATGATGGAAGCTGCAAATATATATATATATATATATTTCATCTTGGATTCGAGGATTGCTATTTATATGTGTGAGATATTTCATAATTGGGAACTCATATTATTAACAAAAATGTTTGTCATATATAAACTCTTAGATTTATATATAATTAGTTGTGGATTGATTTATAATAATGGGAGGAGGAGAGGAGGGGAGAGGAGTTATATGCAATAATAAAACCTAATTATTTGATGATTCAAATTGTAAAAATTTAATTTATATCTCCTCCAAATAATAAAATTGATTTATGTGCCTCTATGAATTAAACTTGTATGAGTTATTATCCCACCTACAATTGGATAAATTATTATGTGCGGAGATCGGACACAAAGAATCGCCCGGTTTGTCTCTATGAAAATTAAAAGTGCAATAATCTACGATTTTACTGTTCACAGAGACAATATCGAACAATTCTCTGTGTATGTTCTCCGCACGTAATAATCTCCCTTATAACTAAGGATATTGATCCCAATCTGATTTTTTGTGATATCACCTTTTAAGCTACATATATAAAAAAATGATGAGTTCATTAACTCTTTGTTTATATGATATTTATAAATTTATGTATAATTTTATATCATATTTATAATCAATAAAATAGTTTGAATCATATATAGATTCTTAAAATTTATAAATATATTTAAGCTATTCTACTGAAATAATTGATCAATATATTTAATTTATTAACTAAATGAGTTGAGAATAATAGAATATAATATAAATTTTCTTTTAGCCTAATAGATAATATGAGATATTAAATGAGAGATTTACATACATACCACATTATACTACTTTATTTACATATTTAACATTTGAAAATTTAATTATATACATATCACTCATAGATAATTTTCATATCAAATATGAGTGGTAGAAATGAAATATTTGAGTGGTAGGAAAGAAATATTAGTGGTATATAAGATATTAAAATAATATATGGCGGTATATATATATAATATTAAAATTATATATGTTAAATATGTAAATAATATGTTATAAAGTGGTATGTATGTAAATTTTCTTTTTTTTTTTAATTAAAAAAGGACACTTTCTATTTTATTAAAGATGCATGTTCGCGATTTTCTCGAATGCTCGGTATTGCGGTATTGCTATTGCAAAAATTTGAGAAATGCCGCTCTGTGAGATCCAAAAATATCATTGCAAATACCTGAGTTTTGTACCGAGTGTTCAAGTTTAACTTGGAAAGCAATATTACGCGGTACACTGGATTGATCCGGCATTCGTACTTAATGTTAAATTTAAAAAAAGAACCTTTGAAGAGCTCCTTCCTCTTGGAGATAAAGCTAAGTTCAAGAAATTACTTGGTATTAGCTATCTAGGAGAATTTGCCTCGGTATTGCTAAGAGATTTCTCGGTATTGCTAGAAAAACTCAAGTACAATATGGTACAACTATCGTATTTAGCTCAGGATTGCTCGGTATATTGCTAAGGTATTTGGCTCGGTAATTGCTAGAAAAAAACGTAAAACTCAGTAATTTTGCTCAGGATTTGCTCGGTATTGTAGGGATTTTTGCTAACGGATTGCTAGGTATGTGCTCGATTCTAAGAAAAACTCAGTTAGCAAACTCGGTACAAACTCGGTACAATCAGGTATGCTCAGGATTTGCTTGTATTGCTAGGGATTTGCTCGGTATTGCTAGGTATTTGCTCGGATAATTGCCTAGAAAAAAAACTAGGTACACACTCGGTATTGCTATGCCTTTGAAAATATATCCAAAAGGGCGATGGGGTAATTGTTTTTCGGTTACCGTCAATTGTATTAAAAAACGGAAAGTGCGAGATATACTTTATCAAAATACATACGGGTCGGGCTCGGCTATCTTCTTCTTCTCCTGCTATGCGTGGCCTCGCTAATATCAAATTTTGATGTGCCGAACGTTATGAGTATGAACGTACAGTTATTTCACATTTCGTTGAATTATCCACTAAAAATGGTTTCGTGATGTTGGTGGGGGCTTATGTAGGCTTATTTGCTTTAATAAAATAAGACTAATGGGCTCTCGGTACAGGGCTTTAATGGCAGGTAAAATTATTATTACATGTAGATATTAATAAATAACAAGAAAAATAGAATTGACAGAGAGACATTAGACCAGTAACCGGGATCTTATAACAATCTTTTGAAAAACAGTCTGAAATTTTAGATTCATAATTAATGAGAGCTCAATGTTCTCTGCACAAATGGTATTAATACCACTATGGAAATAGCAAATGAGTCTATATATTAGCAAGATGATATTAGAATAGATAAGGTAGATTGATTGCAATTCTTAATTTATTTTTTCAATGCATTTGCTAATAGCAGGAAAATATCAACTGGATAGTCATATTAAGACCCTACTAACTGGCCAATATTACGGAGGATGTCATATAGATTCAGAATGCTCTTTTCTGAATTTTCAAACTTAAATGCAGCACAGACAATGTATGCTGGTGGCTGGCTCTAAGCCTTCAAAATTCTTTAATGAGCTGAGTCAGAGATGTTCTAGGAGTAGATAGGTTCAACTTAAAAATAGAGTGTAGGACAAGGTATCCTATTACTAGATAGTAAAATCTTTCCCTGACGGCCATAGTAACTAAATATACTTCTCATGTTTTGGCGGAATAACATTTCCTTTTTGAAGAATTCTTTGGAAGAATGGATAGCTGGTGATTTGGCTGCAGTGAGCCAATTCTTATCTTCCTGGAGATATGCACATGTCGTGGAAGAACCTTATTTGTATTTTTCTGAATGATTAAATTAATCCTCAAGAGGTAACGCTTATCGCCATTAGCTAATGCTGAATATTATAAAATTATTTGCCAAAAGAAATGCTTTTTAAGTGATTGGAGAAGGTTATTCCACAAATCATTTCAGGGGACCAAAGCTGCTTTATCAAAGGGCATTCCTTTCTGATCGATCGTTCTATTGCACAAGAGTTCTTCAATAATTCCGGTATCTAAAGCAGGAAGGTAACTTTTTGGCAATCAAGCTTGACAATGGACAACTTATGATAGTATGTGGGTTGGCAAGCTTTGAGGCAGTGCTATCTCTTTAACTTTTCCTAACAAGTTTTAAGGAACTTATTTAACAATGCTTCTGATATAATAGTGGCATCTTGGATCAATGGGGAAGGAAAATTGATTGGATTGAAGGAAATGTGGGTTTAGGCAAGGATGATCCTTTATCCCCTTATTTGTTTTATTTTTATGCTCCTACATCCTATCAAGATGCCTAATGGTAGGAAAGGGGATAGTGGGATCTTGATTTCTCCCAAGGCCTCCAGAGTGTCCATTTGCTTTATGGCGACCGATATTTTTAATCTTCTCAGAAAGGCAGATTAAAAGTCATTAGGAATTTAAGACATCATAAATGAAAATATTATTATGGCCGGGCGCGAAAAGGTTAACATTCTAGAGTGGGCCTGATTCTTTTTGAGAAATAAATACATGAACAATATAATTAAGTAAGAAGAATTTCTAATCTTCTTAAATTTTCCAAAGTGGTTAAGGAGTTTAATTACCTTGGTGTGAGATAATCTTGAAGGAGAGTGGTATCTCGAATTTCTCTAAGTTGAGTTAAGTTGGCAGCTAACAGATTGAAGCATTTGCGGGCCAAAAGTTCAATTCTCTTGGAAGGAAATGTAGTTCATGCAAATCACATTCTTATCACTTAACCATGTTCTTACTTCAAATTTACTTGTTCAATTTGAGTATTCTTAAAGACTTTGATAAAAATGTGTAGAAAGCTTGCTTTTGTGGAAAAGAAGAAGATGGGACTGCATGGTCTTCATTTTGCTTCTGAGATTGTCTTTGCAAGACTAAACGAAGACAGCTGTAGAGGTTTATTTATTGGTCCTCTATGGGCCAATTGGCATGGATTTCTCCTATGAAGCCATCATCCTTATTTGAACGACAGATCCCTTAGAGGTAAATATAGAGGAAAGAAATGTTTGGAGACTCAATGGAAAAGAGACTGGCTCTCCGACCGTGGAAAATCATACAATGGGAGCTTATTATCTAGAAACATCGTTAGATAAATGTTTCGTAATGGTAATTCAATGAATTTGAGTGAGAGTTGGATTTTAGACAAATGCTTAGCAAAGTGGGCCTGACTTTGTTAACTGTTTGGAACCAATGGAGGATTAACTCAACTCTTAATTTTGGAAGGAAAGTGGAATACTTTTATTATTTGATATTTGGGGAGCAACATGTATAGACTCATTTTCTCTTATCCATTATGCCGATAGAAGTTTGATCTTATGGAACTTATCTATTTATGGTCCTCAAGCTGCTTTGGCTTTTCAGCTTTCGACAAGATCAAACGGAGGAGATGCCATCTGAATCAGGAAGCAAAAATAAAGCTAGACTGAAAGTTGAGTTATTTTGGTGGAGGTGAGAGAGAGGTCCTTCTAATGATGTGTTCTATTAGAAAGGAATTGAGTATTTCCCCAGTTGCCCGAGAGGTGCTGTGAAACAAAAGGAATGGATGGTCATAGTTGGCAGGGAATTGTAGCAAGCTTCGGATGTGATGGCTATACTCAATAGCTGGATTCAAACTTCCTGCTTTTGTCAATCTTCAGAATGTTTTGGAAGGATTATAAGCCTTGTTGGTATGCATTATTTTCATTGCAAACTTGTATTGCACCTACTCTTGCTGGTTGGAAGAGTAGCACTGTAAATTGACTTCATGATGGGCTTTGCAAGATTCGCTACATTATTTAGCAGCACATGCCTGTTTCTAACAGGCAACGTAAGCAACTTTACTATATTCGCCAAGGACAACTGGGATAGAAATGCTATATATATAGCTGTCTTGCCTTGGTATCCTCGCTCCACCCGGTGGATTTAAAATAATGTGGATGCTTCTTTTGAAGAATACATCGTAAGCTGATTTGGAGGTGTGGCAACGAGATTATAAAGGAAATTCCTTAAGATTTTGGGAGCAAATTTTTGCATTGGGAATATGCTTAAATTGAATTGATGGCTTTTCTCTCTCTAATTGAGTACATTACCCATATTATTGAAGCTCAAGGATCATCATGAAAGGGGATGAATTCTATATTATAAAAATTCTACAATCGGCTAGAAGACTGGAATTAGTAAGTATTAGATAATACTTTTGCATCATATATATATTAATTCAACCAATGAGTTTCTTTTGCTAAAAGGAATGTAAACAAATTAGCGATGTTTGTGCTACATTGGCCGTATAAGTCTTTTGTTTATATATAGATATCCTCCTTCATTCTGTTATGATTTGAAGAGGAAATGTGATTCTTTCACACTTTTTTAGTATCTTTTTTTTCAGTTGTTTCTTTATATAATTTAATGCAATTTGCATTTCATCAAAAAAAAAAAAAAGAGAGAGAGGAGAAGAAGAAAAAAAGGTCTAATAATTTTAAGTGATAATCTTATGTGATGAAGTTCCTTCAAGATTCTAGAAGAAATCAATGTGACAAGCTTACACTTCAATTTTAGAGCAGTTATCCTTTCTTAAAGACTATTAAATAAAGTTATTTTCCCACCACAATACTCAGAGAATGTTATAAAGTAGCTGATTTGTGTGCTACTTTGACTTTATAAAATGTTTTTGTTTGAATTTTTTCTCTTTGGCTAGCATTCCTTCTTTGTGTAGTTATAAATAAGAATGTGAATAGTTGCTTTTCTTTAATAGTTTGTAATAAGTTTAGTTTTTGTTCATTAATGCAATTTGCAGTTTCCAAAAAAAAAAAAAAAAAAAAATAGAAGCATTACCCTACACCTAAAATCAATAAGGAGTCATCAATACAGGAAGCTAATACAAAACACTCCTTCCAGCTTTGGAACAATTAAGGCTCATGGTCTAGTGTCCCATAAAATTGTAGCTGTCTTATTGTGTTAATATTTCGCAAATGCCAATTGTAATCTACTGAAGACTCTAATAAAACTTACTGGTAATAATTTAGCATGCCAAGAAAACTACAACTCCTCTATCACGTTGGCCTCAACAAATCATCACAACTTTCATTTCACATTTTGGGGATCCACAAGATTTTTTTCCATGCTAACAACATGCCCAAAAATGCTATAAGGAATTCAACATATTCACATTTAAAAATTTAGCTCATATAATTAATGATGCTTTAACATCTTCAAGTTTATGATTTGATTTAATAATGAATTAAGTTGAGAATTCACTACACACCTGTGTTGCATCAGGTTCATCGAATACTACTCGACATTTCTCATTAAATGGTATCAACTAGAAACTCATATTGTTAAACTGTATTGATCCCTTATAATCTCATGAATATAGTAAGTCATTCCTAGATGATCAACTACCTCCAAATTTGGCCCTTTCTTCTTGATATTATTCATTTTGTTACTATTGTACCAATCTTAGAAATTGACTCATAGAATCTGCTAACCTATATGATGGTGGCACTAAATAGACTTTATAACATTTATTAAAAGCTTCATAAGAAATATTTGTATTGGTTTGCCCTGGAACTTACTTTCTATTGGCTTATCCACTTACACTTTGCCTCTCCACAAAGCATAAACATTGCTAATGAACCTTCCTACCTTAGGGCTCTGATAAGCTATCAAAGGATTTTTTTTCAGCCTCATCAACTAGTCCTACTCTACCTTAAGAGCTTACCTATCTACGGAATTAAGGAAGCTTCGAATCTTAAATAATTGAAGGTGTTTTTTCTGCCACCTTTTCTTTTAACTTTTATCATCCTATCTTTGGGCATTCCCCATTAACTAGGTTATAAAGCTAGCAAATCTACATCAAATCAAAATCTTTGCGCTATAAACGTCTAATAATTATAGCCTTATTGGAACTCTATCCATGCTTCTTCTTGGTCTTGTGGGTCATGATGCTGCAACACTTTTTTCTAACAACACAGTATATTAAAGGATTCAAGATTTTTTTAAGTAATAAACACATAGATAAAAAAAAACTTAACTACTCATGATCCCTTCTTTATATTAAATCATTACTCATAGATCTGATTATATTTTAATTCTTCCAAACTTCAATATGATACTACTTATTGTCATGCCCCCAAAATGTAATAGATAATTAAACCTTAAGCTATTATCTAAACCATGATCCTAATTCTAGGGCTAACATAAATAGAATGAATAATCACTAAATTATTAAAAATAACATATCCAAATTTTTTATTCGCAAGCCTAAATCAATTTTAAATATCTACGTATAGATGATTCTACTATGACACATCAAAAAAACATAAAATTTTGACTAACAAATTTACCTTGAAATGATGTTCTGATAATTCCATCATATCAAGCTTAACTTTTGCAGACCCTATCTCCTTTTCTGAAATTTCATAATAAATAATAAAGTGAGTATTCATTTTAAGCTATTCCAATCTCTATAGAAAAAAATTTTAAAATTTTTCCAAAATGGTTATGAAAATTTTATTTTAAAAAATTATGATAGGTTGGTACAGTTATTCAATAAGAATTTATTCAACAAATAATACTTAACATTCTAGGAAATTGAACTCTAAAATAATTATATTAGAAGTAATATTTGAATATGTTCAAAACTCACATCAATGTCAAAATATGAATTCATATAGAATTTGGTGTTATTGAACTTGTGGTTAGTGTTAAGATTAAGAACTTTTAAGTAGATGAGCTTGATTTATTCTCGTTTACTTGTTTATGTAGTATAATGCTAAGAAATGCATATATCCTACATGCATGCTTATAACTCCACTTTTGTTTAACGTCTTAATCTCCCGCACATATATACCTAAACAAATGGGGCAATAATTAGAGGCACAACCTACTTCATCTGCACTAAATAAACGGGGAATAGAACATAAAAAAACCTCCCACAACTACATAAAATAGATGGGCAAAAGTAGAATTGAACAAAAATCTAGCATGTAATAAATTTTTAGTACAATTATATATTGTTGACCTTTTTTTTTCTGTAATAGTCATCTTGAATCTAAGAAATCCTAAATTCAATCATGAGGTTACAATCACGTAGTTTTCAATCATCTAGCCTTTAATCATTGATCTTAGCTCATGGTTTACACTCAATCAAAAATTTTAATCATCTTCAATCATCTCTTCAAATAACAATTTCAATAAACTTCAATCATCTCTATAGTTCACCTTCATCCTACCTCAATCAGTCTTGATTATTGTCTATCTTAATAGATACATCTTAAATTAATCATTTAGTCTCGAACCTACATCCATTGCACTTCAAATCATTCAATCTTCAATCAACAATCCCCTTCTATAATTCAATAAACCCCCCCTCACCACTCTGAATCATTTAGACAATGAACAACCATGCAATTGCAATTAGGTACCCATTACATTGCATTGCATATGCACTGACTTCTTGCCCTCAGTCATGGTCAAATCACTTCACTAGGAGGTCTATAATTAAATAAATCATTATTGTCTCCTTGCCAGTGTTGACCCAGCTTGAATTCCAATTGAGCTATCCCAAGCTGCTCAATTTGAATTTATCCACCCTAATCACCTCCAATTGAACCTTCAAATCATACATGATCTTCATCTAATCCTCTAATAACCACTTATAGTGGATTTGACTTGATCGGTCACTTAATCTATCAACTGAAGGAAACTATAAGCTATAAGGAATTGGTGGCGAGGGGTTTGGTCTATATGAGTTAAAAATTGGTTCTTTTTAGGGTCATTGCCCACCTTGCCCCTTCTCTGCCAATGCCTAGGAAAATAATTAAGGATGGGTTGGTGAAATTATGAAAAATTTTAAGAATTCATACATACATTCCAAGTATGGGTGAGACTTCAAACACTTAAAACTTAGTGACATCATACACCTTATGAATTAATCTATTATGCATTTAACACTAAATGTTCTTATGACGCAAATTAAACAAAATTAACCCTTAATTAAGGTAAAGCTTCCAAAAATATTAAATAATGACATAAAGCTTTTAAAAAATGGCAAAGATCATCATCAATTAATCCTAAATAAATCTTACAATCATTTAAAAAAATCTGAATTTAAATTTGATAAATTTACTAAATTAATTAAATCTAATTTAAATATTTAATTAATAAATTATGACGCAATTTGGAATTGGTTAATATAAAAATGATAATCATTTTTCATGATCATTTGTGATTAATTTGATTCAAAAATGAATTAACTCAAGCTAGTTAATGTACTTGACTATATAATAATTCATTAAATAACCTATTACAGATATATATAAATTAGCAATAAATATAACTCAAATATACATGATTGAATAATAATAAACAAATTCTAATATCAGATATAAAACTTTTATTTTAAAAAAAATTTTGAATATAATTATTATAATTATTATCTCACTTCTGTGGATTTGACTTGACTGGTCACTTTAATCCATTCAATAGTTAACATATGTCAACTCATCTAGATGTGGCCTAACTGGACCCAATTAGATCCATATCATTGTATATACTAAAATCATTCTCATCAAGTCTTCAAAACCCTTCCAATACATGGATTCCAGATGTAATTAAAATTTTTTCTAACTCTGAACTTTGATGATTAACTTGGTCAAAACTATCAGATGATAATCAAATTCATGTGGATGATTGCTTTTAATAAAAGACTCCCATCGTTATTTCAAAGAAATAACATTCTAATTAGAAACTACCGTATCCACATTTTTTTTACTGAGTCTAGCTTCAATTGAGGCATTTTGATATATTTTTTTAGTCATTACATTGAATGATTTTATGGAGTTTTGGATTAGTGCTAAGATTTTTTTGAGCTCATCATGTGAATTTTAATGATTTCAGGTCAAGAAATGGATCAGATTAGGTGAGTGAGATTACGAGATCCTGTAGATTTCTTTAATTTTGTTGTTTATTTTTTCTTGTTTTCTTTTATAATTAAGGAGCTTGTGATGAAATAGTAATCCAATACTGACCATCTTACTATTATTATTAATTTTAGGAGAATGAATATAGTGCAATATTTTGTATTGGATTATTAGTTATTTTCAATAGATTGTATTTTATTTTTTTGATGATCTTAATAATTAAGCTCTGATGTGATTAATTCAAGAAGATAAAATTGATAATTTTTCATATTTGATGTATGGGCGCGTCATAATTGCATCAATGTAGTTGGTTGGAATAAATGAATTAAATTATTACTAGTGCTATAAGAAATTGATTGTGAGTTGGGTAGATTATAGATTGGTGTTTGGTTACATCATAATTGATTGCATAAGTGGAATGATTTGTGATTGAATGAACTAATACAATGATATATTGATTGAGTTTATCATGTTTTGTCTGATTTGTTTTTTAGATTCAATTTAAATTTTGGATTTTTATAAATTTTTTGTATTAAATTTTGTTCCCAAATCTTTAAGGGAAATGATAAGGCAATGGTAAATTGTGGCATTCTAACCAAATTGGTGGGGTTAGCCCTTCAATGGGATAATGGAGAAACTTAGAAGTCGACCTCCTCATACCTACTATATGCCCGGTTGAAAACCATCAGATAAATGAGCATGAAGAACCAACCCCTTCCCAAGAGAATAAAGTCGAATTGTCTAAATTTGACTCCATTGTCTCCTATCTCCCTAAGCCACAATATGAGATAGAATTCTTTTTCCAAAACACTTTATCACCATGAATTTAACAGTTCTTTGAATTCAAAAACCTCCATTCTTTCATTCCAACCTCACAGCCTTGCATCTTCTGACAAAAAACAATATCTTCCTCCTTGAAGTCTAGTTTTAATATAAGGCTTGTATCTGCCATGGATTTCTACATACTAATAAGTAGTACTAAGCTTTTCACACAGTCACTTATCCACATCCGATGCCTTTTCTCGCCATCAATAGATCCATGAATATTTTTGTTAATGAATTTTTGGCGAATTTGCATTTATCACACTATGTCAAGAGATAACATTGGAATCCCAAATCGTATTAACAAACAAATTTCTCACAGATGATGATGTCCAGTGGATACTCAAGTTTAAATGATGAATTAGACTTTATCACTTCTCAGATAACATTAACAACAGTTTCAACATTGCTTTACCTTGGCCTTAAGATTTTGTCCATCTGATAGCTATATCAGAGCCTCTTTAATTCACCAAAAGGTACCTTGCAGTTTAACATGGTTTAATTGAAACTCTATTGGAATCCAAAGTAAAAATTATTTCTTTTCAAATCTGACTTCGAGTTGCCAACATAAGGATTGACGACCTTGTCGTCGGGGCCTGTGATTGCCAGTGCCCATCACCGCCATCGTCCCCACAGTTCCTGTAATAGGACTAGATCCGGAAATCCAAAATTAAATTTTCAAATCTTTTTTTCTCTCATGGGAGTTTCTCCTCTCCTTAACGGGAGTTTCTCTCTCTAACGGGGAAGTTCTCTCTCTAACTGGGAGGTAGGAAAGTTCTCCTTTTAATATTGATGCTTCGTTAATAATGTAGTTCATGAGTAGGATCGGGAGGCAATTATACGGGACAAACAAGGGAAGGTTTGTCCTAGCATTTGGCTTTATGGTGTTCATTGGGATATAACATAATTGGAACTCTTTGTATTCAGTTCTTTTAAAGGAGGGTGTTTGAATGATTTTTTATAACAATGCTAAAGGTAGTTTTGACGGGAGAGAATAAAATGTTATCCAGTTTTATTAAGGGTGTACAACAAAGGAAGAAATAAAGGTGGAAGCATTAAGATGAAGATTTTTGCAATTGAATATTGAATACATGTTATTTTTCATTATGTTGGTAGGAATTGTAATAAGTTAGCCGATTATTTAATGCTACTTAAGCTTTTTCTTATGATTTTATTTGGTACTTATTTTGTGAGAGTACAGTTCCTCTTCCTTAAATAAAGCTTGTGAAGGAAGAAAGTTGATTTGGTGGTTAACTCTCAGGTAGCTTGTATCTTTTTGGTTTAGTTCTTTAATGCATTTCATTCTTAAAAAAAAAAAGGCGATGATAATATCAATTCCATGTCAAAGTCAGTTATACATTACAAATTGGTCCAATTGTCTGTTGCTAATTTGTTTTTAGGGAATATGATTTTTGATGTAACAACACTTTTTTGTTTCTCTATGACTGCCTTGCCTACTTAGCATTTCAGTCCACAAGATAAACAACAAATTTGAATTAGCTCAGGATTAGTATACTAGGTCTGAGTTATTTGTAAACTTTTCATTTTTTTGAGTCAATTGTAAATAATGTGATTTCCTGATGCTAAGTGTAACCTTTACACCACACTTTGTGGGAATTTTTCTGACTATTTTTAGAGTTTTCTATTTTTGCTCACATCGTCGGGGACAATCCACAAATCGGCCTTGATGATATAGTTAAAAATAGAAACCCTATTAGGGCATCCTGGTTAGGGATTCCTGGTTAAGGCAGCCATCATTAGTGCAATCATCCTAAGATAATTTTTCAATATCACTGAGATGATAAGCCTCAAATCAAGAGATCAGACCGCTATATTATTTAAGGTAGCTTTTATTTTTAGACTATCATATAGGACATGTCATCCTGGATGATACAAAACTAATTATACCTAATTAATCTGGTAATTAGGAAAGAAATTAAGGGTTTGAGTGATCGATCTATCGTCCTGGATAATTGCAGGGTTTCGCTAGGACAATCAAGTTTCAAACCTTAATTTTTTCTTAGGATGATCAAGACATCGGCCAGCTTCTATTCAGGGTGATGTTCTCGAGATTTTTCAATGATTACACTAATCATCAAGATGATATTTTGGTCAGCCTAACGATGATATGACAAAAAACCTTATGATCATCCAAATCATCTTGCTAATTGAGCTTTAATTTAATACTGATTCGTATATGATGATATTTAATCATCCTGGATGATAAAGTTAGTTTATTTGCAATTAAGAGCTATTCTGAGCTCTTTATTTAATACCTCTTATTCTACCCAGGAACAAATATTTTGTTGTATTCTAAACATAGAGAGCCAAGAGGAAGAGGGAAGAGTAGGGAGAAGAGGAGGATTTTGTGAGGGGGAGTTTTTTGAGGGGTTTAACAAAAGGTTGCTCCAAGTGAGGATCTCTCGTCGATCTTCTCCAAATGCATCATCCTTTTTTTCCTTGGGGGTTCTAAGAGAGGTCTACTTCACATCTGATCATGTTCTCTGCCTGCTTCAGGAGGAAGACAAAAGGAGTTGGTTCTCTACTGCTTTCTGGGGAAGCAAAAGGAGTTGGGTTCTCTGCCTCACCTAGGTTGGTGGAAGGAGGTTTGTAAACGGCTTCTCTGCCTTGCTGTGGGGGCTAAAAGAGAGACACTAAGTTTAGTGCAATACTTAGAGGGCATCTCTAGGGAGTAGATGTAGGTCAAGTTTGACCGAACTCACTTAATAAATTTCTATGTTCTCTTATTTTTTCTTTGCATTTAATTTCTTGCACTTGATTTTTATGGTGAATCTTTGGTTTTGGTTTTAAGATTGTGTTTGCTTGAAAGCTTTTAAAATACGCAAATCACCCCCTCTTGGTTAGCCTTGGGACTACTTCATAAGGGCTAACATCCTTATAAACTTTCAAGAGCACATCAAGCACTTCATCATTCCAAGTATAATTTGAATATTATTTATCCAATTTGGTCCCTAATTACATAAAAAGATTATTTGGCATGATTTTGATTATACGCGTATATCTGATGCCTACCATTACAGTATGATTAACATAAGTTTTTGATTTCATCAAAATATACTTATTATGATTGCGTGACTCTATCTTGATTTTAACTAATTGGTGCTATATAATTCTGATTGTATAGTATGAAGAGATCAAATAGCTTTAATTATGCTAATTAGGTGTTATAATGTTATTTGAATAGCTGATTGTGTATATGTTGGTATGGATCAATATATTATGATTAATTTTAAAAATCACACTTCTAATTTTCTCACTATCCCCACTTCTCTAAGTGTGGTGTAATGTGTAGATCCAACAAACACATTATTTTGAATATAAGAATGTTGCAAATAAATAAAAGTAGATAATATAGACTCTTGAAGACACTTACTCTATTCTACCCCTTTCTTGACAATGATCACTTTATGGCAGTGTATATGGACTAAAAATATAGTTAGTGCAATGAAGAATAAATAAGCAATATAGAGAATAAACAAAAGATAACAAAGTAGAGATCCATAATAGTTTGTTATCGATCAAAATAACAAGTACCCTGTCTAGGATTGGTGACATATTCAATTTAATGGTCTTAGAATTCATTAACATTAGGATCTTAGGAATTTGAGCTGCTGTTGGTTCTATCTTGAGAGGTTCTTCAAGAGTGGAAGTAATGAGGTGAAAGGAATCATAATAGAAGGGAGATATTTATAATGTAATCTAAGTATTTCAAGGTTGTGCTGAAAATGAAGATGCTAAGGAAGCTTTCTTGATGCTAGAAGATTTAATCTTTTCTTAGAGATTTTAACGAAGTGTTATTTCTTTTTTGAATAAGGATTGTAATAGGTTAGCTTTTGTTGTGCTAACTATGCTTAATATTTAGATTTCATTTGGGATAGATTTGATTTAATAAGATTCCCCCTTACTGTTATTTATTTGTTCAAGGAGGAATGTGATAGGGATGCTATTACTTAGTTTGCTTATATCTTGGTTTTTACAAAAATTTGCTCCTACTGCATTTCTTCAAAAAAAAAAAAAAAAAAAAAAAGGTCTTTAGGGATGTAAATGAAAATTTTTTATTTCTTAAGAGGGTTTATTATAAATCTTGACCCAAGTCTTGTGAATTTTGATGATAATAAATATGATTGGACTCTTACTTGCTATCTCTAATAATTGAGTTTATTGCATATCTTCTTTTGCCCTGCCACTGCACATTGTCAAGTCCCACCTGTTATGTTGCAACTTCGATTAACTCAAGCATTGAGTATATAGGATTAACATCCTATTTTTAGCTTTATGTTTCTTTTTATCTTTGTAGAGTCATCATGTATCTTGTGGATCATAAAGCAGAGTAATCCTTGAACACACACTTCAGGGATAGGCCTAGTGAGTTAGGAAGAAAGATGAAGTTTTTTTTGAAAATTATCATAACTGTATGTTTACATCAGAACTGATGGTTAGTTAACTAAAAGATCATTAGTTAGGGGTATTTTTATAATTTAAGATTGGATTAACTAATCATACTGACCGATTCTTAATCATATAGGATGATCAATTGTAATCATGAAGATAGCCACCATTATAAATTAGGCAATATTTTAACAATTCATTTTTTTTTTCTAATAGATATCGTATGATATGCATCATATTATTATGATATGCAGACACACTGTATGATATCTTGGCATTGATACCTAATATAATCTTGAGATACAGCAAATAATTATGGTTATTTTTGTTATCAAATCATACAAGATGATTGGTGAAGATTGTACTGTATGAGCTAAGGATGCATGGGATGATAATTTATATCATTCCCTTCATATAGTGACATAACTAGTTTTAACTAATCGTACCAGGATGACCCCCAAATTTTTGTACTATATAGAACCGAGGCATTTGCATGGGTATAATTTATCATTGCCTATCATACCAAAATGATCACATACAAACTTTAAGATGACATACAGAATAATGCCATTCCATACTATCTAAAAAGGATGTTTTTATACTAATTGTATAGGGATTGAAGGATCGTACTAGACAATCCTAAATGATAGCTTAAAATTTTTGGGATTTATT
>NW_021318951.1:49393-106935 GCF_001605985.2 Dendrobium catenatum | reverse complement strand
CTAGAAAAACTCAAGTACAATTTGGTACAACTTCAGTATTTGCTCAGGGGATTTGCTTCGGTTATTGCTTAGGTATTTGCTCGGTATTGCTAGAAAAAAACTCAGTACAAACCTTCAGTAATTTTAGCTCAGGATTTGCCGGTACTAGGTATATGGCTCGTAATTGCAAGAAACTGATTACAGATTTGCTCGGTATTGCTAGGGATATTTAAGGCTTGCTAGTTTGCTATCAGAAAAACTCGTACAAACTCGGTACAACTCGGTACAACTCAGGTATTGCTCAGGATTTGCTTGTATGCTAGGGATTTGCTCCGGTATTGCTAGGTATTTGCTCGGATAATTTGCTAGAAAAACTGGGTACAACTCGGTATTGCTATGCTTTGAAATATATTCCAAAAGGGCGATGGGGATTGTTTGTTCGGCTTGCCGTCAATGTATTAAAAAAACGGGAAAAAGTCGCGAGATAACTTACAAAATACATACGGGTTCGGGCTCGGCTATCTTCTTTCTCTCGTGCCAATGCATGGTGGCCGAACGTAGAGGGAACGTTACGTTCACTGGACCAAATAAATGTCTTGTTGATTGGGCCATGTAGCTATTGTTGCTTTAATTTTCCGGGTTCCGCTCCGGGTCAAGTCGTCAGGCCGCGCGGTTTAGAGTAAGAGCACGTGGCGACATGTTATTGACGGCCAAACGTAGCTCTACGTCAGGTCAGAGGACGTAATAATTGTTCCAAATCACAAGAGTGCCTTAAATGCTAATTATTTAATTGTATTTACAAATCTCTTATAATGATCTCATCATTCAGTTGTGTACATTTTTTTTTCTAATATATTTTTAGCTCCGACCTGTCTTCTCATTTCTTTTAGAATATATATTTTTATTTAAAATTAAAATAGAAATTGTATATACATTAAATTTAAGAATTATTATTTTAATTAATTAAATTAATTAATATTTATTGGTTTTATTTTATTTTATTAAATGATATATTATTTAAACAAGAATACTAATTTAATTAAATTTAATATGATCGAAAGTACAATAAGAGCCCTCCTCGGTGAAAGTTTGATTTTATAAAAAAAAAAAAAATAAATGTTCCAAAAAAAAAAAGCACCACTGGTATTATTTTTATCTTCAAAATAAAATTTTAAGTTCAATTTCTTAATTAAAAAAAAAAACTCCGTGAGGGAATTGACAAATAACATTTTTTCCAAAACAATAATCAAAATTCAAAGTAGATGTCTTTCACGCTGAACGAGGCGTCAAAAAAAGGATGCCGTAGCAGATTAATTCTTTATTTAATGTGATGTTGATATGTCATACAACAATATTTTGTCTATACGGAAAAAGATGAGAGGTTATTATGTGCGTACATAGCTTATCATTCGGAGATAAATCAGTTATAGTCATGTCATTCAATATTGAGTCGTACAGAGCTCGATATTGAGTCGTATAATGCTCGGTTACAGAACAATATCGAGCCGTGATATCGAATATGGGATAATTGGCACATATTTATTGGACTCTGGACGACATTTGACGTCCGCACAAAATAATTCATCCCTCAAGACTGTTCAATGGATACAGGTGGCTTGATTGGAGCCTATAAAGGCCAACAATTCAATTTTTTATGCAAATTACTAAGCCCAAACTACTGAAATTTTTAGAGGATTTCTGTAAGAATATTTTCTCCTAATTTAGGGGACAATTTTCTTACTACTTTATTTATTATAATCAAAATTTTATTTGATCAATATTTTTTCATTATTATTATTTTTTTAATTTGTAATACGAAACTATTTTTTACAAATGCTTTAAAAAATTACTTTCTCTATAACAATTTCTCAAAATAGTAAAAAATCAGTCTCTAACAAAATCATAATCTTTCATTATTTTTTTATCGGCATTGATTTGTAATTTAAAAAATAAAAAAAAAAATATTGAATTTTAGCGCTTAATGTTTAGATTTGCTATAACAAATTCATCAAAATTTAAAGCATAACAATAGCAACATCATCAAGTCTTTGTTCCACTACGTGAGGTCAGCTACATGAATCATTTTTCTCTATTATGTCCTGTTAAAAATCAAATTCTCATTAAATCTAATAAATAAATATCATTTATAATATTTTCTAACAAAATCTTTTTAGGCCTACCTCTATTTTTTTAACCGGATCATCGAAAGGAAAGTAAAACATTGCTCAAAATTAAAAGCATAACGTTACTCAAAATTTATTTATTGCTTATAATCTCTTGTGTAAGCCTAATGATTTTCTACAACTTTCATGATAATTAATTAATATATTTTTAATAAAATTAGTAAAGTAAAGACTGTATCATTTTCGTAAGTACACAAAGAAGTAATCAAGTAATGAATAACAGATATAAATGAGATAATAATCTACAACCCTTCCATCACAACTGAGGAAAGTATAAAAATAAAAAAATAATAAAAAAAAAAAGTTGAAGGAAGGGAAAGCAAAATCAAATAGGGCCATAATCTTTTTTGTTTTTCTTAAAATTTTGTAAATCGATGCAACATCTCTGATTGACCTTTCCAAACTTTTATTCCTGATGTGACTCTCGTAATCATCGCAAGGAGCACTTACAGTTTTTACATTATAAAATAATCCTGCCGGTTATAAACCCATAATTTCCACCTCTTTAGAAAAAAAAAATATTTTAAAATATTTATCCTCCCACGTAAAATAGTAATATAGTTCATATAAATACATAAAAGATGATACCTCATACTATTCACAGCTTAGGAACAAACAAGCTACATGAATAAATAAATAACTATATATATATTGGTAGATTGATTAATTAAAATTTAAAAAAAAAATTCATAAGGATTCTTCTAAAAATCAAAGTTTTTAATTATTTTTCATGTCAAAAAAGTTTATTTCTTTTTTTTTGGAAATTGTCAGAAAAGTAACTCAACTAATATAACGACCTCGTCATATCAATATATATATATTCCTTTTTTATCTCATATGACTTTAGTATCTATTATTTGATGGGGATATTTGTTGGGCCCATGTTGCCGTCTTGTCTTAATTTTCACATAACAACAATAAGTAATTTTTTTGGAGAAATTGGAGGCAAAGCCCGAAAACACATCTATACCTCAAATACAGGAGAAGAAACAAAACAAAATTAAAAGGAAAGAATAAAAAAACTCTGTAAGAGAAAACTAGGCAAAAAGAGAATCAGAAACAATTCGGACTTAGCAAAAAGAAAGCTAATAAGTTTTAACTTATTAGCTTTCTTTTTGCTAAGTCCGAATTGTTTCTGATTCTCTTTTTGCCTAGTTTTCTCTTAAAGAAAGCTAATATCATAAGCAATAAAATCATGGGCGGAACCCCATTGGGGTAGGGGGGGCAATTGCCCCACCTCAATTTTTTTTTTTTTTTTAAATTATATGGTTTTTAGATAATTTATTTCTCTTCATCCATTTTTTAGTCTTTATTACAAGGGTTTTTTTGGCAATTGCACCCTCTAAAAATTTTAAAATACTATGATATTTAGGTAATTGCCCCCAACAGATCGAACCCTGCCATGGGACGCTGACCCTTTGGACCCCCGACATATATGCCTTATAAATTTGCCCCCCTAAAAATTAGGACTGGTTCCGCCCCTGAATAAAATGCTTCGAGAGCAACAGGAAGCCCAACAAAACTAAGAAAAGGAGCAAGACAATCAACAGGTGCAACTAGAAAGTATTGCCAGGCCAGAGGGATGCAAACCAAAAGTAGCGTGGCCGTCCAAGGAAAGAGACAAGCCAATAAGGGAAAGATTTAAAATTATGAATTCTAAAATAAATAAATAATACAGTTAGCCTCCTCAAGATCTACTTTGCCTTAAAAAAGCTCCACAAAATGGGGAAATAAGGGCAAATGGCTAGCGTCTGTCAGAAGCTGGTAAATGGATAAACATTATACTGAAATAAGAGTATTAATTATTTCTTCTGCTGTGTGCAGCTTTCAGAAAGCAGAAAAGAACCAAGTTCAAGAGGAGACATAGCTCATCTTGATCTATTAGTTAAGAGTTTATGCTAGTTATTTGATTCGAGTCTTTATGTATGCATTGTGTATGTAAGTTTGTCTTAAATGACCTAAATGTCCAAAAAAAAAGTTCAAGATTGGGGGAACCAAAACTGAGAGCTTTTATTCTGTACGGACACTGGATGTGAGAACCGTCCGGTTAAGCACTGGGTATCCAGCGTACCGAGTGCGGGTAACGAGCTGGATACTCAGCAATAAAGTGATGTGACTTATTTTTATTGATCTCCAGATGCTCTCTACACTCCACACAAAATAATAAATTCAAAACAGGACCCGTTTAAATTTGAAGTCCAACCAAACCAAAGTAATCCATGTGGTTCTTGACTCTACCAAACGCTTGGCTTTGTTCCTCTCTAAGATTCCTGAGAGAGAGAGAGACATTGAGAAAAGGGAAGGGAGGAGAGAGACTGTGTGTGCGTATGAGCTCTTGGCAGTGAGCCAGTGCCACTGTAAAAATAAAGCAAAATCAGGCTAGGAGTGTACGATTGTGCATCCAATTTTCTTTCTTATCTTCCTTTCACTGGGCTTTGTAAAATTTCTTGCTTTTTGCGCCTCAAGATATTTCCTTCTCTGACCATGAGCTCTCTGGAACCAATTCATGGCCTCTTCTTCCATCCCAAAATGTGTAGGAGGCTAATCGTCGACAGTAGTTGTGGTGATTAACTAGGAATATTGAAAATGTCGGTGTTGCTGTGAAAAAAAAGGTTCAGGGGTGGAAGAGCTCCTCGCAGGCTCACGGAAATTTGTCGCTCCTCCTACCGCCGGCGACTACTTTGAGGGTCTCTGGCGAGCACCAACTTCTTCAAAAGAGGGGGCTTGTTCGTTGTACGGCGAAAAATCCTTTTCCCCATTTTTATCTGAGAAAAGGCGATCGGTGGCTGAACTGCCCAATTTTTTCTATTCGCCGGTAATTTCGAGGCCGCTGAGGCGCTGATCCCTGATCAGGCGGAGATGATAGACTTCGGAAGCTGAAGCTAGCTATTTTGTGCGGAGCTATATTCTGCATTGCTGAATTTTTGAAGCTGCTGGGCTCAATCTTGAGGTGCGTGGGCTCAATCATTTCTTCCTTCAAGAAAACCTGATTGATTTGTGTTCCTAATAGGTGAGATCCGTGACTTTTTTTTTCCCGAATCTTTTTTTTTTCCCGTTATTATTTCTGTTATATATATGTAAGTAGTTATTTACCAAAATGGATGATCGCAATGGTTTCAGTAGATGTTAAAGCGAGGTGGACTTCGATAAGACTACGAAATGAGTTCAATTATTTACTTTAAAGCTCTCTCTCTCTCTCTCTCTCCTCTCTTTTCTATCTCTCTCACTCTATTTATATATAAATATATTCCCTCACTGTTTGGAGCTTATTCAAGTCTTCTGTGTAAGCTGTCAATGCTTGGAGCTTATTCAAGTACTTATTTAATTGATACCACACTGACATTTTTACTGTAACTTGCGAAAGGTTTTCTCGAAATCAAATTCTTTTGGACTTGATTCAGCTAAGTAAATGCACAAAGTATCAGTATAAATTTGACTTTTTTTTGTCATCTATCACTTCAAAATTGTTCTATCTTTTGGTGATCTTCAGCTTGCTATGGACTTGAGCAAAGGTCTGACATTGAAGCAGCAGCAACAAAATTTTGAGGTCCAACAACTATGGGTACCAACAACACCGGCGAAAACCGTTCCAGCAAGTAGCCAGAAGATTCAGCTTCCTGGGCCAAGCTGGCTTAAACCAGCTGTGCTGGTGGCCAATGGAGCTCAAGACACTGCAACTCCACAGGGACTTACAAGCCAGCATGGAAGCTCTAGTTCATCAGACCTTCCCAGCCAACCGCAAGATTTCAAAGGCAATCACTATTCCTTGGAATGCTGGTCACCTTTACTGTGTCACAATGTTAATGTGGCCTTCAATGTGGCTGGAACAAGCAAGGTGTCACCTTGTCCTCCCTTGTTGGTGCAGATTGGCGATCACCAGGAGATGCCTTCTCCCCAAAACAAATTGTTGCTCAAGGGTAAGGTCATTAATTGCTTCTGCAAGTCTTTCTAGTAGGCGAGTAGCTGCTGCTGCTGCTGCAGTAGACAAAAAGTAGAGTGAGAATATTTTAATGGCATGCTCCATTTCATTTAGGCTTTGTTTGGGACGACTTTCTTACTGTTCTTATAGCAGCTTTCTAATACAAAAGTTTTAATTTATTATTAAAAAATTGTTTTAGGAAGCAATAAGAAAGCCGTTTAGTTTTGTACTTTTGTATAAGTAAATATACCCAAGATTCTGATTCCTGTTTTCTTAGCCTCGCAGATAGTATACCTATCACCTCCCTTCCTAATTATGATTCATTACCAGAAAGCACAATGAGTGTTTCTAAGACAATGACCATGTCTGCTCCGGCAACCCCATCAACCACAGAAAGGTTCTACAAAAGGATGCATGATAAGCAGCCATCATCAGAAGTAACTGTCTTAGTTACAGAGGGGGCAAGAGAAGAAAATTTGATGGCAAAGGAGGTTTCCTCATCTCAGCAGACATTGGAGAAGCTTGTGAGTGGTAAGGACATAATTGTGCTCTCAGAAGAGGCCTCTGAGAAGCCCATAGAGGTTCAAAAGAGCATCATTGAGAGAAAGAATATTGGAATTGACTTGAATGTTGTAACTCCGAAGAATAGACCACAGAGGAAAAAGCACAGACCAAAAGTGTTCAACGAAGGAAAGCCTTCAAGAACACCTAAGTCAGCCACTCTTCAGCCAGAGACAGAAGAACAAAGGGGACAGAAAGGAAGTACCTCTTTCAAAAAGAAATATTCCCGGAGAAAGAAGGATGTGACTCAGTCTCCAGAGAATGCACTGGAAGAGATTGTTGATGCAGAAAGCAAGGGAGAGGCAAAATCTGTGAGAAGGTGCCTGAACTTTGATGGCGAGGGACAACAGGCATTCAATGAATACTCAGATGCAATGCCAATGTTTAATAAGGTACTTGGAGCTCCTGTTCTAGACGAATGTGATGAAAGTGCTGTAACAAGTTCAAGCATGAAAGAAACAACAGATTCCATCAGAGTACAATATCAAGTGGCAGTGAAACCATCAGCAGGTACCGTCTCCGTCTCTGACCTTAGTAGTTCACCATATCAGTCAAAGAATGAGTGCTCAAAATTGTTACAAATTCCGGTACTACCTGCTGAAATAAACAAAAATATGTGTGCTTCAAATAAACAAATGCCATTTTTAAAGTCATCAGTAAAACATTTCAAGGCACTAGCAAGGGAAACTGCTTGCTTGGACTTGGCTGCTGTCAATTCTCAAAGCTCCTCAGAAGTTGCTCAGAGGAATTTCAATCCCAACAGAATCTCTGATGCTCCACCGAAAGAAACCAAAAAGTTTCACCTTCCCTTTGATGCAGCTAGGGTGTCAGATCAAAAAACAATCATGCATTCGTACAATCTTCGAGGCTTTTCCAGCAACAACTATGATGCGGAGAGAAAAGACTCATGCACAATGAGGATTCACAAAAGAATAAGAATGGAAAACAGGGGCGATAATGAAGAAAATCCTAATGTTTCTCGTAAATTCATATGCACTTCAGCAAACACTTGGAAGATAAAGCAACTGTCAAATAGCTTGCAGGATTTCACATTTGCACGTTCACAAAGGTTTATGAACCAAGATAAGGTGCAAGATTCAAGGAACATATTTTCTTTTGACCAAGCAGAACGGTATGTACAAAACCATCCGGCTTTAGGAACCGGTGAGGCCTCCTTACGTAGCTCTAGGTGTTCCAGCAGGAAGTTATCTCCTGTCAAGCCATCCAAGAAGAAGAATTACAACATTGGTTCCCTTCCAGAAAAAAATATTGTTGAGGGAGGTTCTTTGTCCACCAAAAGTATGAATGGGAAGAATTTAAATCCTGAAACATTTTCAATAGACTGCCACAGTTCTTGCTATTATAATGTCTCAGCTCCTTCCAACATTTCCTTAGGAACATTAGTTCCCTTTAAGAATCCTTTGGATGATATTGTACAAAAACTAAGATGTCTTAGCATAAGAAGCTGTGATGAAGTTTCCAGTTATCAAGCACCAAATGCAGTAGTTCCATATGTTGGTCATGGGGGTATGATGGTTACCTACGAGAGAAATTTCCATCTGATTAAGAGACCACGTCCTCGGGCTAAGGTTGATTTGGATCCAGAGTCGAATAAAGTTTGGAAGCTTTTGATGGGAAAAGATTGCAGCAGTGGGGATGTTCATGAACATTCAGATGTTGATAAAGATAAGTGGTGGGTCGACGAAAGGAGAGTTTTCCGAGGACGGGTAGATTCATTTATTGCTCGAATGCATCTTGTTCAAGGTATTAAAGCTTACCTAATCTTCCAAGTAGCATGATTAGTAATTCCATATTTTAGTTATTGTTTTTAGAAGTTTGAAGCACTCTTGGACAGCATGGGAAAACTTTATGAATGTTCTTTATTTGGACTAGTATAAACAAAATAACTAATAATAATTTGTGATTGCACCACTTTTCTTCCAAAAAATTTCAGGGGATAGGCGCTTCACTCAATGGAAGGGTTCAGTTGTAGATTCAGTTGTTGGTGTCTTTCTTACACAGAATGTGTCAGATCATCTATCAAGGTAAGGTCAATTGTAATTTGGAAAATATGTTGGAGCGTCATTCACCATGTTCTTTCTTTCATTGAACATCTGGTTCACATCCTTTTGAACTATTGACAGTCATTGGAGTAATACCCACTGATCATAACTAATTTTCACAGCTCTGCATTCATGGCCCTTGCTGCAAATTTCCCTCTATCAAGAGGCAAATGTAGTGTACAAAATGGAGAAAAGGTAAGCATATCCACAGAGAGCCAAAACGGATGCATCATATCATTTATCGACACTCCGAAATTGCAAAGGAACATATTGGATCATGGCTCATTGCAATGTTCTTGGGAAGTTAATGTTGCTGAAAATGGGGATCAAAAGGAAACCAGCAATTGTAGTGAAACAGTTGGGAGCATTACCACAAGTAGCATTACCTATTACTCTAGACAAAAAGGTAAAGGAAAAAATTCATATTTACATGAAAAAGAGGCAACTTTATATCAAAAATCAACTATTAGTGGATCTGGTACAAACCTAGCAGAAATGGAGAATATAAAATTGTCGGAAGATGCTGACACATCCCAAAATTCTGCAGTTTCATCTCAGAACTCCGTGGGGTTTCATGTTCCATCAAATGAACATATTGGATCAAACTCATTTTTAAATCTTGAAGAAGATGATTTATTGAGTGGAAGCAATGATGCCATAGGCAATTCTTCATTTACAAAACTTCTTCAGATAGCAGAAAGCCGCAGTTTCGAGGAGTTTTACAGTCGCGAAAGTGGAATGATTTCGGCAACTAAAAATCAAGAGTCAAACCCGACAATTGAAAAGAATTCATCACTTTGGAGTCAATTGGATAACTCCAATGGTGACTACCAAGCATTGAATGCTGAGTACAGTCTCCATGATGCAGTACTTGGTTTATCAGATATGTCGCCTCCTACAGAGCTTTGCCAATTTGATGATGTCTTTCACTCCAAAATCATGGTAAACAATGACAATTTCTTAAAAGATATTAGATCTCATTTACTTTCAACCAGCTGTGAAATAATAAGTGGTGATGAATTTGAGGTAATGAGCAAAAAACGTAGTGAATCAGAAGGAAGTGTGGCTGAATCTACCAATCTTCATAAGATGCTGTCATCTTCTAAAACTGCAACAAATATTGATTCATGTGTGACAATAAGCAAGCTAACTACGCAGATGGAAGTCGATGCTTATCTGTATTCTGGTAATCATAAAAACACGGCAAAAGATATCATAGATGCCACAAAGAATGAAAATCCAGAGCAGAAAGATGGAAACTCAATATTCAAAGCAGAAATAACTCATAATGCAGTTCAAGCTCCGGATAAATTAGAGACATGCAGAATCCAGCAAAAATCAGTCTCAAATAACAAAATAGAGCGTAATCTGGATGTGTCTGACCAAGCTGGATCAAATCTGAAAGCTGAAACTTGCAGTTTTCCAATAGTTTCACCAGAAACACCAATTTCTGCAGCAAAAACTAGGAAACGAAAACATGAAGTTGAAAATGATAGTTATGACTGGGAGAGCTTGAGGAAAGAGGTATTTTATACTAAACCAGCACAAGAGAGAAGTAGCACCACTATGGATTCGCTAGATTGGGAAGCAGTAAGGATTGCAGATGTTAGCAAGATTGCTGAAACCATCCGGGAACGTGGAATGAATAATGTACTGGCAGAGAGAATCAAGGTAATCTTTAAAACAGATAATGAAATTCGCAAATTTGGGTGACATTCCCATTTTATAGATCGATAGTTTTTCTATTTAGAGTAATTTTTTTTAAACAGAGACGTTTGACTTTTCAGAAAAGTATTTTAAAGTACACATTACCAGAAATACAGAAACAAACATAACCATTCTTATTATTGGAGGAACAAGTTGGATGGGTACTATTATTTATATTTGTTCATTGTTCTTCGTCCTACTGCAGGAGTTTCTGAATCGACTTGTTAGAGACCATGGAAGCATAGACCTTGAGTGGTTAAGAGATGTTCCACCAGATAAAGTCAAGTAAGAGCAACGACATGCATTTTGACAGAGTACAACACATGCGTTCCTGGATCTCTGTGCTTCTTTTGTTCGCTTTTTTAGCAACACTTGCATATGTTTTCAAATAGCTATGGCACCAACAATTGCATTTAGGGGCTGTTTGGTAGTGGATTTGATTTAACTTTAGTGGGATTTAGTAAATCCTGTAAATCCGGATTTAATAAACCCCCGAGGGTGTTAAATCTTGAAAACTATTTGGTATGACAAATATTAAATCTTGATAAATCCTAAGAAACTGTTTGGCAACGTAATGCAAGATTTAAGGCAGTTGGTTCATTTAGAAATTAAACTTGCTCTTGTTCGTTGCCAAGGTAGCTATCTTTCTTTATTTCGCGTGCTTATTCGGCCAAATCCTGTTAAATCTGCCGAACGAGGGGATTTAGATTTAGGCGGATTTACACCGTAAATCCCTAAATCCTAGGTTTACACGGGCGTCAGATTTATGTGACCTCAAAAAACCATTTGGCTAGATTTACCTTAAATCCTGCTTAAATCTCGAGGCAAATCCGATACCAAACAGCCCCCTTGGTCAGCATGAAGGATAAAACCACCACTTCAATTTTTCCCCTTGCTTGATAACTTCGAAATACCGCAGCTGCTGAGATTTAATTATGCTTTGAACAATGCAAACTTCTGGCATCGCTGAGGCATTTTCATTGTGGCCCCTAACATTTAAGTTCTTTATATCGGGTTTTAAAACATATGAAAACTTTTCCTCTTGGTAATAAAAGCTCCTATTGCATTATACACATTGGACAATGCAAACAACTGAATTTGAAATCTTTTTTCCCGTAAAAGTTGATTTATTTTGCATTTTCAGGGACTACCTCCTAAGCATAAGAGGATTGGGCCTGAAGAGCGCAGAATGTGTTCGTCTTTTGACGCTACAACAGTTAGCTTTTCCAGTATGTATTCTTTCTAAATGATATTTGTAGCCTGGAAAATTAAATGCATATTTCAAATTAACTTGCCATACCATCCTTTTACATGACTAACAAGGTTGACACCAATGTTGGTCGCATATGTGTAAGGCTTGGATGGGTTCCACTCCAACCATTGCCTGAATCCCTTCAACTGCACCTTTTGGAGCTGTAAGATTATACTTGGATTTCAGCTTATGTAAAAAAAAAAAAAAAAATTCCATTCAGAAGTACCTTTGGTTCTTTTTCTTGTGTAGGTATCCCGTGTTAGCGACCATTCAGAAGTACCTTTGGCCTCGACTTTGCAAGCTTGACCAGCGGACACTGTAAATTCAGTAACTTACCTTAGAAGTGATAGTAGAGTACTTGACATGATGAGATAGATAAAACTTTAGTTAATGATCTATTTAAATACTAAATATTTTGCTTGACGGCATCATTGACTGTACAGGTATGAACTGCACTATCAGATGATTACCTTTGGAAAGGTTACACACCAAGTGATGCCAATCAGATCATTTTGAATAAGGAATTTCAGTGATGTTTTATATGACTTGCCGATTTACATTTCATGCAGGTTTTTTGTACAAAAAGAAAGCCAAATTGTAACTCATGCCCCATGAGAGGTGAATGCAAACATTTTGCAAGTGCATTTGCGAGGTATATATGTTTGATTTCTCAAGTGGGAAAGTTTAAACTAACCCTCTATAGATAAATTATCTCTCCAAAGCTTAACAAGCATAATTTCTAAAGACATGAAAATTCCATAAAAAATAGGCTAGTGATGGTTACAATGCTTGCTTCAGTATGATATAAATTTTATCAAATTTAATATAAAATAATTATGTAAAAATTATGGGCAAGAGTATTCTTCAATCTGCTATATGTTTAGATGTTTAATAATTTAGGTAAAGGTTTAGTCATATTTTAAGAAAAAAAAAAGACTTTTAGAATGAGCTATTATATGTAGCAATCCACAAGATTTAATGCGATTACTTGAATGACTTGGAAAGGAAACTTACGAGGAATGGTGTTGCAGTGCAAGACTCGCCCTTCCAGCTCCTGAAGACAAAAGTGTAGTAGTGAGTTTCACAACTCCAATTGCCTATGAGAAAAGCCACGCTCTTATAAATCGAGCACCACTTCCTCAGCTTGAAGGAAGCTCAAATTCACAGGACTGCACCATTCAGAATAATTGTGAGCCTATTGTAGAAGAACCAGAATCACCAGAACCAGAATGTCCAGAAGCTTTGGAAAGAGCAATTGAAGATGCATTTTATGAAGATCCAGATGAAATTCCTACAATAAAGCTCAATTTGGAAGAGTTCACACAGAATATTCGGAACTATATGGAAGAAAATATGGAGCTCCAAGATGCCAGTTTGTCAAAGGCTTTGGTTGCTTTGACCCCAGAGGCTACTTCCATCCCAATGCCCAAGCTGAAAAATGTGAGCCGCCTACGGACGGAGCATCAAGTGTATGTGTTAATACTCTCTAGTTTTTTATTAACACAAACAAACATTTGTGTGTACGCGTGCTATCACATTGCGAAGTAATAATAGTCAAATGAGTACATAGCCTAATCATTCTTGCTAAGTTCAATTTGTTCATTTTCACAGATATGAAATTCCAGATACACATCCACTGCTGGAAGGGGTGAGTTTGTTATTGGTTTGGCCACTGCAATCTTATTTGATGTGGTGTTATTAATCATACGGATATTTAAAACATGAAATTTTCACATTTTTTGAAAAGAGAAGTTCCCAATTAGAATGAATTATCCCCAACAAAGTTCCCCATTTAGTAAAGTTTACTCCAAATGACAATGGTCAGGCAGGCTAGTTGGAATGAAATTCAAGCTACAACTTTACCTGAAGCACCTCTCAAGCATTGCGGACTATGCTGTAGTGCTATGATGACTTGTTGCTCTGGGAGCTAAAATAACAGAGCAGCCATACAAATCGGCAAGAAAAAAAGATAAAGCTGTTATCTTCAGTTTTAGAAATTCAACCTACTGAATGTGGGTACTTTGATTTGGTAGAAAATTTGAATGATTGCGACAGTCTGAAAATTTTCGCACTTAGCTCAAAAGCTGAATATCCAAACCATGGGAACTATTGTTTAAAGGGCTTGAGAAGTCTTTTGTAACAGAAAAGTTATGTTGTGAATTTTTTTTTTTATATACAACATCAATATCAAGCTTTTATCCCACTATGTGGCGTTGGCTACATCAATCATTTTTCTCCATGGAGTCCTTTTAAGAATTAGATTCTCATTTATATCTAATAAAAAAGGTCATCTCTAGTACTTTATAACCAAGTCTTTTATGGTATGCTTCTATCTTTCTTAATATAGGCCAAATCTAACACATATACTCTCTTAAACGGGTCATCGGAAAGTCGACATTTTATGTGACCAAACCTGCTAAGGTGACTCTCTTTAATCTTAGTTGCCACTGGAGCTACTCCAACCTTTTCACGTATAAACTCGTTTCCCATTATGTCGCTAAGAGTGAAGCCACGCATCTACCTGAGCATCTGATACGGGAGGGAGCAGCAGTCGACTCAGCATGCTGGTCCAGCAAAGGTCGGACCATCCGAACCAGGCGAATGGGGTGGGAACAATAGGGAGTTCGGCACCCCTTGTGGGGCCTATCAAACCTATAATTCAAATGTGAGTAGAAGGATTAGGAAAGGAATTAATGAGGGGATTTAAATTCAAAACAGGATAGAGAATTAAGTAAGCCAAGAGGGCTATTTTGGGGGAATTAAGGGAGCTTATTTAAGGATTATTTTAGGGTTTATGGGAATTATGTGAGATTTGATTTCTGTTGTAGTTTTCTTTTCTTTGAGGGAATCCTAACAACGTCTAGGTGATTTAGGAGAGTTGATCTACCTCTCTAATTGTAGATCATTGTATCTTGCTTTCATATTGAAGCATTAATCTAAAAAATCAGCCACCATTTCTCAATCCCTTGCAGTTTTTATTCCGATTTCTCGCTGATTTTGCTTCCAAGGCATATCACCATCCTCATCTCTGCAACACTTAACTTAATTTTATGCTTCTCTATTAATGGCTAATATTCTGCTCTATAAAGCATTGTAGGTCTCACTACCATTTAAGAGAATTTTTCCTAAAGTTTGAGGGGTATTTTTCTATCACAAAATAGGCCGAACACATTCCTCACTTCAACAATCCAACTTGAATTCTACTAATAATATTCTCATCTATTTCACCATCACTTTGAACAATAGACCTAAAATTTCTAAAACATGTACTCTTTTTAATGACTTTATATCCCCAAAGTCACAATCCCCTATTAGATCTATTACTACTAAAATTATATCATATTTATTCAATTTTAGATTTGCTCAAACAAAAACCTTTAGACTCTAAGATTGATCTTCACAATTGAACTTTTCTTGAACTCCCTCTCTTGTCTTATCAACAAAGAGAAAATCAACAGTAAAAAGCATACACTAGGGTACATGAAATGTCTAGTAAGAACATCCATGACTAAAGAAAAAAGATATGGGCTTAAAGCTGGTCCATAAGGTATTCCAACTGAAATAGAAAAATACTTGGTCAAACCAACTTGTGTTTGAACACAAGTAATAGCTCCTACATACATATCCTTAATGACTAGAATATAATCACTATTAACTCACTTGTGAATATCAACATTGTGAATGGCTAGTTTAAGAAATGTAGTTCTTTGGATCATTAATAGCAATCATTTCCTTTGCTCATATGGCACTCTTTAAAATGTGCCAGGTGGACCAAAGGGAGCCTGATGATCCAAGCCCATACCTTCTTGCTATATGGACACCAGGCAAGAATACTGCAGACAATCTGGTCATCTATATTGACAGTCATGCTAGTACAATTGTATCTTAATAAGCTAAACTTCTTAACAGGTGAGACGGCACAGTCAACTGAACCACCAAAAACTTGCTGCAACTTGCAAGATCCGGATCAACTTTGTGAAAGGAGCACGTGCTTTGCTTGCAACAGTATACGAGAAGCAGAGTCTCATGAAGTTCGAGGAACACTATTGGTAATTGATGCTATTTTCCTTTTAGGTGTTTTATATAATAATACGCCAATATATTGTCAATTTCCCTCATAAAGAATGGCCAAACCTTATGGTTATTCTTGGTCCTAACACCACCATGAACAGATACCTTGTCGGACTGCAATGAGGGGAAGCTTTCCACTTAATGGTACCTACTTTCAAGTTAATGAGGTAAGGTTTCTTTCTAGAATAACTATGAAATTTTTGTTCAATAGTTTCGGTTTTCTCTATGGCATTTGTGAAATTTCTCTAAAAGTCATCTAGTTGTCACAATTGTCAATATTGCAACTGATTGTGTTTGAATTAATGATAGAACTTGTTGGAATAAGATTAATGATAATGCAACAATAACAACATCAAGCCTTTGTCCCACTACGTGGTCGGCTACATGAATCCTTTTTTTCCATTGTGTCCTATTAAAAGTCAAATTTGATCGGAAATGACAATAAAAAATGAAATAAAAGGCCTGTCTACAGAGCCATCGTTTAGCATCACTTTTAATGAATTTGACTGAAATCATTTTAGCCAAACTTATTTGAAAACAATAACATTTTGTGACCAAAACTATTGTTATTGGTTTACAATCTCATTTTAAAGATCCTTTTCAATCGAAGAGCCAAACTTTTCAGGATTGTTCACTATAATCCCCCGGTTATCCATATTGGCCAATTTATCCTTAGAGTATCATGTTATTTTAATTTAGTTACTCGATTATTTAAAAAGATTGTAAAACTTGAATATTATACATTTTCTGTTTATTTGTTCATATATATAGTCAATACAATTAAGGGTATATAACGTAGTAGAATTCTTACGTACTTATCTATTTAGCATCTAAATTTTTATATTTATTTATATTACACATATCTAAATCAAAAATGCTTCCAGAATAAATAATAAGTGACAAAACTATATAAAAATATTTCTAAATTAATTATGAGTTATACTTCATATTAATATTACATTTATTTTTATAAAATAAATTCTAAGTCATTTCGAATACTAAAACTTAATAATATATTCTAAATTTTTTACAACCAATTTTAATAAATTTTGAATGTTATAATCTCACAAAGAAATTGGAATGCAAGTAAACAAGAAATGGTATTTGGAGGAAATTAAATGCTCAAATGGTTTTTAATTATAATAACTGTGACCATGGCCTAAAGTTCTTGTAGTCAAATGTGTTAAAGGTCAATAGATGCTGAACTTGTATTAATTTACTGTGCTAGAGGAAGTGAAAATATGCTCAAAAGAAGTAGCAGTGACCCCACTTTCAAGACTGCTGGTCTATATGCTATATTTTGAAATGTTGATGGGCAATTCTGATGCAGGTATTTGCTGATCACTATTCAAGCTACAACCCCATTTATGTTCCAAGAGCCTGGATATGGAATCTGCCTAGAAGGACCGTTTATTTTGGAACCTCAATACCTACAATATTTCGAGGTAATTGGAAGTTGACATGACTGTGCTCTTTAAGATCATATGTAATATTTTTTTCCATGATTTATTGATTTTATGTGAATTAACTGCAAATTTTAGGTTTAACAACCGAAGTGATACAACAATGTTTTTGGAGAGGTATGTAATGAACCACTATACTCCAGGCTACACAATTCTCTCAAATCTAGAAAAACTTTTTTTTTTCCGCAGTTTGAGCTGTTCTTTTCAGCTTATGAAAAGCTCATGTTTAGATGAATAAAAATTTAATCTGATCGAAAATGATAAATATTGCATCATGATGATAAGTGTGATAAAATATTATCATATTAATGGAAAGCTGACATATGAGAAAAAGAAGGTAAAAAATGCATAGAGAAGAATGTAAAAATATTGCTGAGTTGCTTCTTTTATAGCTCCACCTCCATCCTCTAGCCGCCCCTTTTTTGGCCGGGCTCCGACCTTTGCCGGTTGGCCCTCTCCCCACACATCATTCCTTTTCATCATGAACCCTTCCCCCTACTCTCTTAACTTTCACCTCCCTGCCACCCCCCCCCCCTCTTTCCAACCACTTGGAACTCGTCTCATCCCCTACCTCAGACTCTTTGGCCCAACATTGTCGCCTCCCCTGAAAACCCCATCTTTAACTTGCTTGTTTCCCTCATTAATACTCCTGAGGAAATTGTTCCTTTTCTACAAAGATGCCATCGCCTCAGTGGCCACGAAACAGAGCCTCTGCCTTGTCGAATACTCCATTGGTAAGAGACCTTACTATGAATCTCTTCTTGCTGTTGCTACGAGAATCTGGAAGCTCAAAGGTACATTCTAGCTTCTAGCCTCGAGTGATGATTTTTTCTCCTCAAATTCTCCTCTGATGAGGATTATGATATGATATGATCCAAAGGAGCGTGGTTCTTCCTAGTAAAACCGATCATTTTCCAAAAATGGTCCCCACAATTTCGCCCTACTAGAGAAAATTTCACCTCCGTTCCTATCTGGGTCAAAATCCACGACTTTCCCCTTGTTTGCTAGAATTCTGAGGGGATCTCCAAAATAGCCTAAAAAATTGGTGTTCTGTTAGCTGTGGATGCCTTAACAAACGCAAAAACAAGGCTCACATATACACGCATATGTATCCAAGTTTCCATCTCCTCTACTCTTCCAGATTTTATTCTGATTGCTTTAGAGGAAGAAGTCATTAGATTACGTGTTCAATATGAATGGCGTCCCAATCCTTGCTCCACTTGCAAATCGCTATCCCATGCTTCCTCCCTTTGTCCCTAAAATCCTCAATTTCAACAGGACTTTCAACCACCGGCTAGAGGCAGAAGCTCTACCCGACAGCCCTGCCAACCCCGCATAAATAACCAATCCCGTCCTACTCATAAATTTTCCTCCCACAACTCGGTTCAACCTTCTTCTTCCCTTCCCACCTCTACTACCTCCTCTTCTAACCCACCTATCATATCTGCTCTAGCCTTTGTGCCACCGCAAATCCCCATCTTATCCTCAACCTCTACACCCCCTAATCCCCCGACTGAAAGCCCCTCTTTTGCAGTAGGTATCTCTATCCCCTTTGATCCTTTACCAACTAAAATTAACTCTGCCATTCCTATTCCCGTCATAAACCCACCGCCCCAATTGTACACCACTACTCTACCGAACCTTAACTCCCCCACCGGTGACTCCAATGATCATTCAGAGATTCACCCCTCTTCTATGCTAAACCCAACTGGCATTACTACTCAAAACAGATATGATTCTCTTAATCATAATCCTCCTGATATTGATACCTCTCAAACATCTAAATCTGATACACCAACCACATCCCTCTCCAAACACAACAGGGGTAAATCTTCTCAGAAGTCCTCCACCCCCTCCACTTCCAAATCCAAATGATCAATCCCACCATTGTTGCCTGGAATATCAAGGGTTTTTTTTCCTCTGATAAGGTTCTCAGCTGCAAACACTTGGTATGTGCCCTTGGACTTGATATGATTTGTATTCTCGAAAATAGAGTACATTTTATCCCTCTAATATTCAAGATTTCTCAACAGCAACCTAAATTTTTATATGGAGAATAGCTGCAATAACTTTCACTGCTCTAACTCTGGCAGAATTTGGTTGAAATGGTCCTCTGACAGGCTAACTTTCAACTCTACCTTCATCTCATCTCAAATGATTGCTGGTATTGTTTCCTTTGGTTCTTACAGACAATTCCTTCTTTGTGCGATTTATCCCTCTAATAATATAGAGGACAGGAAGGCTCTTTGGGATGATTTAAGATATATAGCTCCTACTTCAAACTTCCCTTAGATTATTTTGGGAGACTTTAATTGCTGCTGGTACACATCAAACAAGTTTGGAGGAAACACCTTACAGTAGAATCAGTTGCATGATTTCAACTCTCTCATTTTTTTATACTAGTCTTAAAAAATTGGCCTATGTGGGTTTCCCCTATACTTGGTACAATCAGAGAACAGACAATCCAATACATATCAAGTTAGATCGTGTTTTGGTCAATGACGTGTGGCTGGAAGTTTTTCCCAATTCCCATTATGTGGTAAAAATCCTTCTTCAAACCATTGTCCTATTGTGCTGCAACCCGGGGAAAACATTAATTCACATCATAGATTCCTTTACAAAATGTATTGGGCAAATATTGATCATTTTTGGAAACTGATGATCCCAATTTTTTCTATAAAGTTGTCTGGGCATCCTCTGGTGGATCTTTGCCACAAGCTGAAAGAGCTTAAATTAGGCATTAAAGGTCAAGATTGGGCTAATTCAAGTTCGATGGCTAAGCAGCTAGAGTACCTTCACCAAAAGCAAGCAGAATTCCTCAATAGCTTGAGCATGGGCACTAATGAGAGCACTTCCCTGACTCTTAAAAATATTAACCTCCAAATTTCTGAAATCACCTCTCACTGGACATCCTGGATCACTAAAAGAGTAAAAACCAAGTGGCTTTCTCAAGGAGAAGATGACCTTAAGTTTCTATTCTCCAAAATCCGCATGAGGAGAAATTACAGGAAAACTACTATCTCATTAACCAAGTCTAGTTCCTCTTATGTCGACGCGAGTAAGATCATCATTGAGCAATGAGCATTTTCATACCCACTTCAACCCCCCCTCATGGAAGCCTATTGACATTAACCTATTTCCTAGTGATTGATGTTTTACCCCCCACCTTACATGTCTCCCTTACAATGCCCTTCTCTGACACTGAAATAAAAAATGCGGTCTTCTCTGGAGCTTCTAATTCTTCCCCTGGTCCAGACGATTTCAACTTTGATTTTTATAAATCTACTTGGTTTCTCATTGGTCCCTCGGTCTGTAGAGCTATAAAATCCTTTTATCATAACTCCTACATTCCTCGTGCAACTAAGGCCACCTCCCTCACTCTGATTCCAAAAAATAATCATGCTGCCATGCTATCTGACTTTAGGCCAATCTCTATTTGTAACACCATTAACAAAATTATTTCAAGAGTTTTGGCAACCAGGCTCAAGCCTATTATGCCCCATATCATCAAGGGGAATCAAACTTGGTTTATTCACCAAAGATTCTCCACGGATAACATCATTTTGGTTAAGGAATTGCTACATCTTTCTAGAACTTCTGCCATGCAAAAAATTATGCGTATTAAGCTGGATATTAAAAAGGCCTTTGATAGTGTATTTAGAGAATTTCTTATAGCAATGCTTGCACAAAAAGGTTTCACTAACACCTTTATTAAGTGGATTGAAGCATACATTTCTGATGTCCGGTTCTCTTTGTGCATTGGCGGGGCTCTTGAAGGTTTCTTCCCCTCCTCGGCTGGACTTAGAAAAGGATGTCCGCTTAGACCTTACCTGTTTAGCATTGTCATGGATGCTTTTTCTTGTTTCCTGGATTGTCCCTCCAATGCACACATTTTTTATGCTTCACAAGTGGATGGGAATCATCTCTTTCACCTAATGTATGCGGATGATCTACTGATTTTTGGTAAAGCTCTTGGCCAAAACTGCATGAATTTATGCCAGCTTTTGGACCTTTTTCCGGCAGCATAGGGTCTCCACGTCAATTATGAAAAGAGCTCCCTTATCATACCACCCAATTGTCATAATGCCAATAATATTTGCTCCATCCTAAACATCTCTTCATCTTCTCTAAACATCACTTACCTTTGTATTCTCATTTCTTCCTATAAGCCTAAGGTTGCTGATTTCTACAACCTTATGGAGACAATCACACATAAATTTTCGGGTTGAAAAGCTAAAGCACTTTCATTTGCTGGCAGATATCAGTACTTTCGATTCACTATTTGGAATACTATTGCCTATTGGATTCATGGATCCATTATGCATAGAACCATTATTAAACAAATTGAAAAAAATTAGTGTCAAGTTTCTATATTTTGGGAAAACTAATGTGAGGAAACTCAAAATTGCACTTTATATCATGGAAGAATACTTGCAAGCCCAAAACTCTTGGTGGGCTAGGCCTCCCCTCTTTTCAAGCCATTCAATTTAGTTACAATCCTTCTCTTATTGGAAGGATTTATAATTTTGATTCCCCCATTTCTAAGCGGATTTTACATAAGTATACCTCACCATGGAGACCGCCTCCTGCTACTGCCTCTTCATTATGGAAAAACTTATGCAAAGATGCCTCCACTGCTAAAGAAAAATTTCACTTTAAAGTTAAGCATACCTCCCCCATCTCCCTATTAGGTTTACATGAAATTATTAAAGGAGATTAATGAATTGCAACCTATTCTTAATCTCTTCCCTACCAACTCTAAGAATACTGCTATTCTCAAATCTCACGGTTGGGATTTACCTGCTGGCCTACCAATTACACTCCTTCAGTCTGTAAACGCCATTCCTGTGAATTCTCCTGATCCCTTTTGCTTGCTTTGGGACAATGTCAATAGAGGAGGTTTCAGTGATTTTCAAGGTTTCTTTTACAGGGATCATATTTCTATCTCTTGGCATCAATTTATATGGCACAAACGTTTCGCCTTACGTTTCTCCTCCTACTGCTGATTGGCGTTAATGGGAGGACTTAAAATTGCAGACTTTCTTATAAGGCGTGGGATTGATGTTGATCTACATTGTGTTATGTCATAATTGCAATCAGACAGTTTCTCATCTCTTCTTCCAATGCAACTTCTCTTTTGCCGTTATTGCTAATCTTATTCCAGGCATGACTAGGCACTTTCGTAGGCCTAACATTTTTCAGGTTTTTGAAAACATCTATGAGCTACAAAAAAATGCCAGGCCATTCTATAACTTAGTAACTTGCTGCTTGGTTTACCATCTATAGAAAGAAAGAAATGATAAGATCTTTGGAAATTCTCATGCCTCTACTTCTACTATCGCTTACAAAATTAAGAATGCAGTTTTCAACAAAGTGATGAAATGGAAAAATGGTTTTGATTTTCTGGATTTGCTTTAACATTCGGGTTGTACTGCTCAAGTTATTGCCTCTCTGCTGCTCGATTTGGCTGTTCAGGTTGGGAATTTTTCTGGGCAAGGATGATCAGATTGCTGCGTTGCCCCCTTTGAATGGCAAATCAGCATCCAACATTGCCTGCTAGCATAGTCGTATGATCATATTTTGCTTATTTTTGGCACTTTTCTACAACCAGGGGTAGTCTGTTGCTTACAAATTCATTTAACTGAGCCCCCCTCCTCTCCTGCGGGTCTTAGATCATTTTTGGTTCTTTAGCTGGCTTTTTGGGTTGTACAGTTTTTGTTTGCACATGATATTTTGATGTGTATTCTGTTTTACACTTTTTTTTGGTTCAGTTGTTTCGCCTCTTAGTATTTCCTTTTCTCTTCACTGGTAGTCTGTGGGCTTCGAAAATTCGGCCTTGGCCTCCACCCAACTGTTGCTTTTTATCTTCGGGGGGAGTTTTAACGGAATTAAGTTCCAGAGTAAATTTTGGAAGGTAGATGGGCTTGTAGATAAGACACTACCCAGATATTTCACCCTCATTTTACGAAGACTTTATGATCTGAGTTCTGGTTTCCTATAGGCGCAAAGGGGATAAATTTGAATCCACCTTAGCTAACAGAGGGCTTTGTGCCCTATCGATCATATCCTATTGATTCATATCTCAAGAATTTGATGCCACTAAGGAACGTATTGGCTCTGGTCATAATCGGTATTTCGTGGTGCTATTTGGCGATAAAACCACTCTGTTCAGAGGGCCCCGAGTCATAACCGTTTATCCTGCGGTGCCATTTGGCAACAAAAATGCTGGTTAGAGGACACATATCACATCCTTACTGGCAGAAGTTTGTTTGAGAATGGATCCAGTGATATTTTCGACTAGGCATTAGCTCTTCGTGAGCTGAAGTAGTTTTCACTTTAACCACCCCGACAAACTGTTGCGGAAGGTGGATGAATTTTGCTTTAAATGATTTGATGGTTGAATTTCCATTTTAATTTTAATTTTTTTTTTAATTTTTGGGATTTTTTGGAGTATTGAATTTCATAGGTATTTTAGTGGCATTTTGAAATTATATGTGAAACCCTCCGGTTGAGATCTTCATTCAACACGGCCATCATCGGGGTGAAGGAGGTCATTTCCATTTGATTAAACCTTGTCGAGCCTATCAACTTGCTGATGGGGATTGGGTTTCGTAGGCTTTATGCTTTTATTAGTGAATTCTCTTGATTATAGGCCTTGAAGGCCTAATATGAATGCATTAAAACAAATATACCAGTCATCGCAATCGTATATTTATTTAAAATTCAGACCCTGTCAACTCCTATTGATCCGTATAGAAGGATCAGGTTCAAACTTGAATTCACTTATTGACCCATGTAGCATCCCTAGACGTCACGTGTGTACCAATAACACGCTCGCCGGGGCCCATGCGGGTCTTTGGGGGCATTTTATAATTATTTGTTAAACCTTGTCGACTCCTACTTACCTGCTTAGGAGGATCGGTTTTAAATCTATTGACCCGCGAAGCATCCCTAAATGTCACATGTATCCCTACAACATGCTCGCCGGAGCTCATGCGGGTCTTTAGGGGCATTTTATAATTGTGTGAACCTTGTCGACTCCTACTTACCTGCTTAGGAGGATCGGGATCAAATCTATTGACCTGCAAAGCATCCATAGATGTCACATGTATCCCTACAACATGCTCGTCGGGGCCCATGCGGGTATTTGGTTACATTTACCCCTTTTGTGTACCTATGTGTATACAAATTACGGTACATGTACGGTGGTACTTTGAAATATTTGTAAACGACTTATGTCCGCTTGTATAGATGTTGTGAATCCGTTGGCGTAGCGTAGCAGCTTCTGAATGGGCTTGTTCGCTGCTTTATAATGGTAGACTGCCGTGCACTACTTGCATGATTTATGCAGGTAGATGGTAGTGCACTAACTAATCTCTTGCTTTTGTTTGTATAAACATTTTTCTTCAATTACTCCCCTTTTGCATACAGGGATCTGCATATTTGTTCTCCTTAGGTGGTTGTTGCTTGTAGGAGTATTGCACATTATCTTACAAATCCACATTTGAAGATAGGTTCCTTATTGTCTTTCAAGGCAATAAAAGGGCAATACTCTCGTTTATATGATTGATACATGCATCAATTACCCTTGTCTTGATATTCATTTGGATGCATATCACTGTCATTCATGCATACTCGTATGTATCCCACAGTTATTTGTAAAGGGATTTATGCTTTGATGTGGTCATTTCACATTCATAGGCATTTGCACTTGATGTGCTAATCAACCACCTTCCAGTTGCAAGGGATATATGTATTTGTCTTCGATCGGATGATTATTGACACTAGCGGGCATATGCATTCGTTGTATGTTTCACTGAATACATCCGTAAAAGGTGTTATTTGATTGGTGTCGGATGTGAGGGTACTATGTCGTGTACAATCCTTCACAAATATTGCCACGTTTGCTGCACCTCGACCCTTCACGATGATGTGTGGGTTATCATCTTTTACATGCAATGATCTTTTGTTCATCATTGTTTATTTGATAGTGTAGAATTTGTCACTTAGGACCTTGCATCTTAGCAGCTTCGTGTAGTCCTCAATTCAGAGATCCAAAATCTTGGCATATGAGTTAAGTTCAAGCTCACTTTGATTTCTCTTAATTATCCAAGCTCAAGTCATTTATCATTCATGAATGAGACATTTATCGTTCATAAATGAGACACCTCACATTATTGCTTTAAGGGTCTTGAGCACCTGTAGAAAAGAGCACAAAGATTTTCCCACGTATGGGTACTTAGTTTTGTCCCCCTCACGCTACATGAGCGGTTCGGGGATTACCCGCCTCGTCACAAGCGACGTATCGGTTTCCCTCCCTACTATGCTACGTGAGCGCATAGGGGGTTTGTCGGCTCGTCGCAAGCCACGAGAGCAGGATTTAAGTTTAGAAATATGCCTTCGCGACTGGTGAATTGGCGGTGGAGGCTCGTGGATCGAGGCGGGAGAAACATTTCCTTTTTTTGTCTCCCCTTATATATAGTAATATTAATATTATTAATAACTAATATTAATTAAAATAATACTAATAAACCCAATCACTACCTCTATTAAGATCGGGCAAAGAGGCACGGCTGAGGCGGCTAGAAGGGGAAGAGTTCGGTGTAGGTATTGAGCCAGGCGTGAGGACTTCGGCGGGATGGGGTTCGGCAGGATGGAGTGGAGATTGGCACGAGTTGGAGGCTACAGGCAAGGGAGTCGGTAAGGTAAGGAGCTCAGATCTCTCGGTTAGGATCGGGTAAGAGGTAGGCCTCTCTCTCTCTCTCGATCGACAGAGTTAGGAGATTTGGCCGAAGAAATGAACGGAAGGGAGAAAGTTATCTTCACTACACGCGAGCTCCCATCCTGACCTCCGAACAAAATGTCGTAACTTCTGATCCTTCAAGAATAGGAAACGTCGTCGAAGGAGCGAAGTCGACTCAGCAACGAAGAAAGCGAAGAGGATCGGTGGTTGGAAGCTCGTGCGTGTAGGGAGTTCGTAGAAAAAACCGCCGAAGAGGAGGGCTTCGTCTTTCTTTTATCATCGCGAGCAGGCATCGAGGTAGAGATCGTGCGACGTGGGAGCAGGTTGCGGACATTTCTTCAACGTGTGAAGTCATGCGGGTGTCCAAGCAGGTATGGGCTTTCACGATTTTTTTTTGTTCAATCATGGAGCTCAACATAGTCTTATTTCTTTCTCTCTACACATGTAACTAGTTCTAAGTTTAATGGAAATGGGCTCTGCCCTTATTTTTCCCAAAAAAAAAAGAATGTAAACAAAAACTTTTCTTAAACTTTTTTCATGCTCTGTATTACAGTCTAAAGTACTGCTTTATAGAAAAAGATAGTAGCATCACAGTTGTGATAATTATGGTACACTATGAGAGGATGGCTAAGATTAAAATAGAATAAAGCAAGTTTAGAAAAGTGGAGCTAGCCGTTGATGTTGCAGAGAGAAAGAAGGTCATGACCAAAATAAAGCTGTCGTAGGATATGATTGGTATACTTTAACAACCCCCCTCAAATTAATAGTTTGGTCATGAACTGTTAAGTTGGATTGAAGAAGGCAAAATTTTGTAGTGGATAAAGATATAGTAAATATATATGCAATCTGGTCATCAGTAAATATATGATGTACCAGAATAGTAGAAGATTTAATACAATCACGAAAAAAATGGTGATCCACTTGAATATGCTTAGTTCTGACATGAAATATGGGATTGTGAGCCAATGATAATGCTGAAATATTGTCACAATACAGTGAAGTGGGAGTATGTAATGGAACTTGGAACTCTTGTAGAAGCCTACACAGCCAAATTCTATAAACACCAGTTAGGGAGAGGGCGTTGTATTCATCTTCAATAAGTGAACGAACAACAATAGATTGCTTTTTGATTGACCAAAATAGTAAAGTGGTACCAAGAAAGATGTGATAGCCACTCGTAGACTTTCTATCAGCAGAATCTCCAGCCCAATCAGCATCTGCATATGCCGTAAGTTGAAGCTTACCTACAGCTATTGGTAAGCCATAATCCACTGTCCCTTTAAGATATCTAAGAGTACGCTTGAGCAGTTGGAAATGAAGCAACTGATGGGAGGTGCATAAATTGACATAGTTTATCAACAACAAGTACCAAATTTGATCTAATAATAGTAAGATACTACAGTGAACCAACTATCTATCTATAAAAACTCGGATAAAAAAATGGATCAGAATTTACAAATAAATCAGGTGGCTTACTGGTTATGGCTTTGTTCAACTTACAAACATGAAATGGATATGTAAGATCTTTAAACCCCTGAGATTGTTGCATATAAACAATATTTGAGAGATCACCATGTAAGAATGCATTTCATACATCCATTTGATATATGGACCACTTGCAGTTAAGAGCAATCTAATAGTGAGAATTTTCGTAGCGGGGAAAAAGTATCTGTGAAATCAATGCCTAATTCTTGACGGTTACCTTGAGCTTTAAGTCTAACTTTGTACCGAGCAATAGGCCCATTGCTATGTAATTTTGGTTTGAACAACCATTTATACCCCAACACGTTTTGATTGGAAGAAGGGACCAATGTCCAATTTCGTTGATTTATATACAAGTGCTTAAAACTCCTTAGACATAGCACGTCACCAGTGGGCATGCTTCACGACAGCACAGTATGATGAGGGGTCAGTAAGTGATGAGAGGGAGTGGTGAAGGGTAAAGACGGTGCGTGGTTTAAGATTGCCTATTTTGGCTCTAGTAAGCATAGGATGAAATGGCTGAGAGATGTTAGGTGGAGGTGTAGTTGAGCAACTCGATGGGGAGGGCTCAGTTGCTAGTATAAAAGTAGGAGCGTGTATTAGAGATATGTTTGATGGTGGGTAGGTAGGAGTAAATAAAGGATAAGGAACAAGTAGTAGAGGAGACTGTGGATGATTTTGGAGAGGAATTAATAGCATATGACAAAGGTGATGTGGGGGTTATATACTTAAATGGAAAACATTTTCCAGGAATTTAACATGACGAGCTATGAATATTTTTCCAGTTACCATATCAAAACATTAATAACCTTTATAGTTGTTCGAATAGCCAAGAAAGATGAAATGAATTGCATTTTGTGAGAGCATAACTAAAGCAAGAAAATTTTTGAAAAAACCCCAAATTTCTGCGAGCAAATGAAATTTGGTATCAGAGCAAAATATGACAAAATTCAAGAGCTTGAAGTGCCTACTTCATCTCCTCGGGAAAAATCGAAAGCTTCCTCATCAGGAGATGAGCTTTTTTAAGTGGGGGAGAATTGATGTAGGCAAGGGGGAGGGTCAAAACAAATTCTATATTTTGTTCCTTTGGGCTGTTGGTTGTTCTCGGTTTGAGCATTGATACCTCTTGAATTAGGCCTTTGCTGCTCTCGGTTGGGTTTTGGCTGCTATGATTTTGAGCTTATCAACTTGGTGCTAGCTCATTAATTTTTGAGCCGATGGTTAGCTCATTTATTTGGTGTAGTTGGTAGCTCATTAGTTGTTGTTCCCGTGAAAAGCTGATGGGGTTCCGCACCCTTTTCCCTGGCCTCCTCGGTTTCTGCTGGTTCTACCCCTTGTAGCCTGGATTGGGATGAACTTGGCTGATATTTGGGATGCCTTTTCAGCTGCTGTTTGGTATGTCTCTTGGCCTTCTATTTCCCTCTTTTTCATTGGTTTGGAAAGAGGTGTGTGGCTGTTTGGTTTCCCCCTTTCTTCCTATATATAGGGGCTGATTTGAGGCTTGAGAGGTTGATAAAAAATGGTATTTTTGGACAGAAAAATCTGAGGGTTTTTCTTGGAAGAGCTTGAGAGCTTGTTCCACTTCTTCCTCTCTTTCTTGGGATAACTTGTGAGTTACTCCTCTACTTCGTATAGTCTTCTAACCTCTTTCTTATATTCGCAAGTTCGATGTCACCTGTATCTTTCGTCTCAAGGAATGCAAGTTTAGGTTTTTATGTGAAAAGTTTGTAAATGTCTTTTGTTATAAGTGTCTTTTTATGATAAAAAAGGTGTCTTTTGTCTATTTTTGAGAATTTTGTGTCATTTTATTATCTTAGGAAGTTTAATTTTTGTTTGCAAAAATTTAGGGGTTTTCCTAAATTTTTGCTTGCATCAAATTTGGTATCAAAGCAGGTTAGCAAATCCCGATTTGTCGAGTGAGTCTTGGTGAGTCATACTAGTTGTCGTGTGTGTTGTGTGTCTTGTTATGAAGTGATTTAAATTTTGTTGAGTCTTCTTTTTAAAAAAATGAAAAATAAAAATAAAAATAGTGATCTAGTGGTGGATGAAAATCAATCCAAAGATATCGAAGAAATTATTCCAATGGACAGATGGCTTCTGACAGAAGGTGATTCGACAGATCCCTTACAGAATGAATAATACAAGCTCCAAGTGAAGATGCATTTGTATACGGAGCGGCACATGAAAAAAGAAACAATTTGTACAAGAACAATTCAAGCGAGAGCGAGACAAGGTATTGAAAGGTACGGACAAAATTCAAGAGCTTGAAGTGCCTACTTTGTCTCCTCGGGAAAAATCGAAAGCTTCCTCATCAGGAGATGAGCTTTTTTAAGTGGGGGAGAATTGATATAGGCAAGGGGGAGGGTCAAAACAAATTCTATATTTTGTTCCTTTGGGCTATTGGTTGTTCTCGGTTTGAGCATTGATGCCTCTTGGATTGGGCCTTTGCTGCTCTCGGTTGGGCTTTGGCTGCTATGGTTTTGAGCTTATCAACTTGGTGCTAGCTCATTAATTTTTTAGCTGATGGTTAGCTCATTATGAGCTGATGGTTAGCTCATTATGAGCTGAAGTTTAGCTCATTTATTTTGGTGTAGTTGGTAGCTCATTAGTATTGTGGAGCTTACTCTTCCCCTTCCCCTTTGTCTTCTCGGTTTTCCCCTGCCTGTTGATATTCCCGTGAAAAGCTGATGGGGTTCCGCCCCTTGTAGCCTGGATTGGGATGAACTTAGCTGATATTTGGGATGCCTTTTCAGCTGTTGTTTGGTATGCCTTCTATTTCTCACTTTTTCATTGGTTTGAAAAGAGGTGGGTGGCTGTTTGGTTTCCCCCTTTCTTCCTATATATAGGGGCTGATTTGAGGCTTGAGAGGTTGATAACAAATTTTATTTTTGGACAGCAACACCTGAGGATTTTTTTTGGAAGAGCTTGAGAGCTTGTTGCACTTCTTCCTCTCTTTCTTGGGATAACTTGCGATTTACTCCTCTACTTCGTCTAGTCTTCTAACATCTTTTATCTATCCGCAAGTTTGACGTCATCTGTATATTTCGTCTAAAGGAATGCAAGTGTAGGTTTTTATGTCAAAAGTTTGTAAGCGTCTTTTGTTGTAAGCATCTTTTTTTATAAGTGTCTTTTTATCATAAAAAATGTGTCTTTTGTCTATTTTTGAGAATTTTGTGTCATTTTATTATCCTAGGAAGTTTAGTTCTTGTTTGCAAAAAATTGAGTTTTCCTAAATTTTTACTTGCATCAATAACACCTACAACTAAAGACTCACAAATGATCATATGTAGGAATTTGATGATGTAGAAGCTGATATGGAGACTTACTTTGAATGGTAGGAGTAGGCATGATGTAATAACCAGTATTTTGACCGAGATAAATAATTTTTTGCTGGAGACATTATAAGTCCAAATTAAAAATCGTGTTCATCATAACATTGTTATTATAGTATTTTACTTGCACAATTTTTTTCTTAATTTTTTGTCACTGGTAAAAATCTTAAGAAATTAGCACATGTCAATACAAATGGAGATTTTGGAACCTATAAGTGTTCGTTTTGCAACCCTATTTAATCAATATTTTTTAAATAAAATTATTTATTTTATGGATATTTTTCTATAATTTTTAAGGTCCCAAAAAGAATTATATAATTTTTTTGGAATGAATATAGATGTGTACATTAATGTGTTGAATTATAGAATATATTTTTGTTGTTTATTTTTTATATATGATATTAGATAGCTCTAGTTGTTGTTTATTAAAATATTAAAAGATTAATTATTCCAATTTAGATTTTGGTGCATCATAATTTATATCAGAGCACAGTTATTAAAAGAATTGATTGTTACCAGAGCTGTAGAAACTAATTGAGAGTTAGGTAGGATTGGTAGTTTAAGGTGCATTAGTTTGCATACATAATTGAATGACATATGATAAAATGAACTACACGAGTGTATGATTTTTTATGAGTTTTGATTTGATTTGAGTTTTGATTGTACGAATTTGATTTATCTTGATTTTATGCCCGAATCCTTAAGAGAAATATCAGGGACGACATTTTCTTAAAGTGGATAGATTGTAATAACTCATATTTTGACCCAAATAAATTATTTTTTTGGAGTCATTATAAGTCTAAATTAAAAAATCGTTTTCGCCATAGCATTGATATTATAATATTTTACTTGCACGAATTTTTTTCGTAATTTTTGGGCAGGTGTGAATATTTTTTAGAAATTAGCACATATCGGTACAAGTGAGGATTATAGGACCGTTAGGTGTTCATTTTGCAAACGGATTTCACAAATATTTTTTAAATAAAATGATTTATTTTATAGATATTTTTTTTATAATTTTTAAAGTCCCAAAAGAATTTATATGATTTTTAGAAATGAATATAGATGTGTACATTAATGTTTTGAATTATATAATCTATTTTTATTGTTTATTACTGATAGATGGTATTAAATAGCTCTGGTTGTTTTTTATTAAAAGAACAATTCTTCCTATTTAGATTCTGGGGCATCATACATGCAATTGATGAGGTAGGTAGCAATGAGAATAGCTAAGACCAAGAATGAATAAGGAATATTAGCATGTAGAAGTCGGGTACGAATAGTCTCAATGACATGACGATGCTTCGCGTTCAGCAAGACCATTTTGTTTAGGGGTACGAGGATAGCTCAATTGATGTATTATGTCATGTTGATTAAGAAAGGAATTAAATGCAGTATTGGTAAATTCTCCATCCCCATCAGCTCTTAGATTGATAATAAAGTGACACAATTGTTTCTCAATGATAGCCTTAAATTGCTAAAATTTACTAAGCGTATCGGAATTGTGAACCATAGGGTATAACCAACAAAAACGAGAAAAATCATCAACAAAGAGACCATAGTACTTAAAAACTTGAAATGAAGATACTAGGGATGAACCCTAAACAGATGAATGTATTAATTGTAAGTGTTTACAATCGATTGACATAGAAATAGGAAATGACAACCGATGACTTTTAGTTTGATTACATATATGACACGACATAATAGACGAAGACACAACTGAACTAGGAAATTTAACATTTCTGAATTTTCGAGAGAACAACAAGATGAGAATGACCCAAATGTTAATGCTTGAGGGAGTAAACAATGAATGAGCTAAAGAGCGCCTGAACAGACGTATGATTGGAAGAAAAACAAACTGGATACAGACTATGCTTACTATGGCCAGAAAGAAGTGTCTGATGATTCTTCGAATCGTTGATTTAATAACCACTAGAGTCAAAGGTGAGATAATAGTTATTATGAGTAAGAAGTTTTTGAACCGATAGGAGATTATGGGTAAGAAATGGAACATGATATAGTGAGGGAATAATAAGCTTAGGGGTAGAGGTGGGTGTAGGCAAGATGCCTTAACTCGATGTAGTGATAGGAAGATGCCGACCGTTGCCCACTGAGATGTTCTGCGAACCAGAGTAAGGGGTGGGATATTATAAGTTGTTGAGGTCTGAGGTGAGATACAAAGAAGAGCCCGTATCCAGGAAAGTCTTGTGAAGCAATGTCATCAGTAAGCACTGTTGATGAAGATGATAGCTGATATTGAAGATATGTCCTGTGCCAACAATTAGCAGCAGAGTGTCCTTTCTTCATACAAATATGACATTCAATGAACAAGTATGAGGTATGAGTAGATATATTGAATGGGGCACTCGAGCAACCACGAGCAAAGGATGCACGAGAACGAAATCATCCACGATTTGCAGCGAGAGCAACCAAATTGGTGGAAGTAGCAGGTAAATGTATCTCACGAACTACATTAACAATGTTTTTTTTTTTATTGCATCAACAATGATATTAACTTCTTCACTACATAACATGGAATAAAGATCGTCCAAGCTGATGGGTTGAAGACTGGTGTGAATCACTATTTTGAAAGCATTATATGTAGGAGGAAGACCATTCAATGTATAAAGGATGATGTCCTCGTCATCAAAAGGACTGCCAGTAGTAGAAACAACATCGACCTTGACTTTAATAACAGATATTGGGTCATTGCCTGCTCCATGTTGATATGATGCAGTTCACTCTTTAGTTGAAGCAGTCATGAACGATTAGAAGATTGCACTCGTTTGTCAAGAATATGACACACTTCACTGCAGGTAGAGAGGTTTAAAACATATGGAAAGAGGGCTTGAGAAATAGCATAATAGAGGGCTGAAATGAGATTATGATCAATCAACATCCACTGAGCAAAACTAGGATTAGGAGTAGGAGTCCCATATGCAGTAAGTAACACTTAGGAAGGTTGAGCTGTAGTGCCCGTCAAAAAACACTCAAATCCGTTGGTGGTGACTATCTTGAGAATCTGAGAACGCCAAATGAGGTGATTATCGGCAGTAAGAGTATTGACCATACTCTTCATGTTGTTGATAAGAAATTTGAGCTGTGCTAGTATATGAAGCTTAGACAGAGGCAAGGTTGGTACAATTGTACCGCTGGAGTTCGGGGAATCCATAAGTGCAGGGAATATATAAAAAAAAATAGCAGTTACGCTAAAAGCTCTGATGCCATGATAGAATATTATTACAGTAATGGAAAGCTTACATCAGAGAAAAAGAAGGTAAAAAATGCATAGAGAACAATGTAAATAGAAATTTTTCTTAAACTTTTTCCCTACTCTGTATTACAGTCTACAATACTGCTTTATAGAAGAAGATAGTAACATCGCATGGTTGTGAAAATTCTGGTACACTTGAGAGGACGACTGAGATTAAAACAGAATAAAGCAGGTTCACAGAAGTGGAGCCATCCTTTGATGCCACAGAGAGGAAGCAGGTCATGACCAAAATAAAGCTGTCGTAGAATATGATTAGTGTACTTTAACAAAGTGAAGGTTTTGTTAGAATCATGTATGTATGGATGTATACACACACATATTAGCTTCAATTTACATAAACAAGATAAAAGTAAATTATCTAGAATTATATGTTTTGAACTTAAACTATGGCGTGACAGTCTTCATAGAAACTACAGAATCTCAAATGAAATAAAAATCAACTTCAATATGCTTCGGTTGTTCATGGCACACATGGTTGCTCATAATGTAGATGGCAATATGTTTGTCACGATAAAATACCACAAATTAACTAGAAAATCAAACTCTTAAAAAAAGTTTACCTACATGATTTCACATGAATTATACAAAGAGAGTATATAATGATAAAGAAGAGTCACTGCTTGTTTTGGAGTTGCTTTGAAAATCGAGAAAGAAAAGAAAAGCACATAAAATAAAGCAAATCTATGATTGATGATGGTCCTACACCAAATCTAACAAACCAGATGGCTATTGACCTCAATATTAGTGTCAAGGTCGAGTCAACAAGGCAAAGTGAGGTTTGAAAGAAAAAGAGCTCGAAATTGTGAAACTCACCCAACGTGCGTCGACCAAAAACCAATATTGTCGACATGACCTCCGTTCGTAAAATGAATTGCGCCAGCACGACCGGAGCAACGACAACAATTAAAATCAACGCCTATATTGATTGGGGTCGCCAACGTGCATGAACGATGACGATGATGATGTGGCCACCGAGTCGAAGCATAATTATAAATTTTTTTATGTCATGTATTTAAAAAAAAATAAAAAGAGAGAATAGATATTAAAAAATGTTGTTCTTTATAAACAAGTGCTTGAAGACCTGTGACTATTTTCTTGGCAAGCAGAGAATGAAGTTTGGGTCGCAGTGTTACCTGACACCTACCGTGACTGTCTTTTTTGGCAGGAGAAAAGGCTTTACACACATGATGCAGCCCCTATGCAGGGACGACGTGGGATGCTGCCAAAATTTACAGCAGATTGTATGACTTGGGCAAAATTTAAAGAAATTTAAAATCTACCCTAATTCATAAGTCAACAAAATATAAAATGCATGACATCTTAGATTCTAAACATTGAAAGAAAAATTGGATGAAATTTAAAGCATAAAAAAAAGAACTTACAGTAAGTCAACAAAATATAAAATGCATGACATCTTAGATTCTAAACATTGAAAGCAAAATTGGATGAAATTTAAAGCATAAAAAAAGAACTTACAGTGAACTTGTAGAACTAGTGCTCACCAACAAGTGAGAACCAAATTTCTTATTGGTGAGCACTAGTTCTCACTTGTTGGTTCTCATTGGAGAACTAGTGCTCACCACACTCAAACGCCTTTGCAACACACACTCTGTAGACTAAAATGTGCAAAAGAATGAACTAGGGCTGGGTTCTCTATTTCTAACCCAAAAAATTGATCTCCGTGTGGGACCCGTTAAACCAAACTCCAAGCACAAAACTATGTTGCATCGATACGGATACGACATGATACGGATACGGGACACACAAATTCTTAAAAATACAGGATACAGATACGGCGCGGACACGATATTATAATATATAAATAATACATAAAAATTAAGAAATTAATCAAAGTGTAATACTTGAAATGACAAAAAAAATTGAAATAAAAGTAAGCACTATCTACAACATGTTTTCTTCTTTTTGGTTCAAATCCCTCCATCCGAAAAGGCAACTTATTAATAGTATTGTCATCACTTCTAATTGAAGAAGATGATAAAGGATATGAAGCATGAGTGCTTTGAAGTGGAATATGTTTTGGAAGCTTTTTTTACTCTTTTGCTCAGCTTCATTGATTTTTCTTTGCAATTCAGCCATTTGTGATGAGCTTATATTCGGACATACTTTAATTCCATGACCACTAATCTTCAACAAATGAGCTTTCACTCTATAATATGATTTTTTGTATGTGGCATTACAAAAATTGTATTTGAATGCAATATTGCCACCTGCTTCTGACGTTTTACCTATTTTTGTCACATAACCCCATAGAGGTTTGTTATCTTCAATATTCGTCTATGATGGACCATCAGTAGACCCAATTCCTACACCACTAGAGCTCATTATCCTACGAAGGATCGACACAAATTAATCCACATGAATTTGAAACATGAAAATTTTTAATTAAAAGTGTAGATATATTGCGCCTATGTCGGGGGTCCAAGGGGGCGCTGCCCCATGGCGGGGTTCGACCTGTACCGAGCAGCGCCCCCGGAACAAAATTTTATTATAAGAGTTGCTTTAAAGTTTTCTCTATCTTCTCGGTATTGCTCGGTACTCGGTATCCATCTGTACCGAGCAGTACCGAGCGATACCGAGCAGTACCGAGCAATACCGAGCAGTACCGAGCAATACTGAGTTCCAGTACCGAGCGATACCAAGTTCTGGTACTGAACAGTACCGAGTGCCGAGCAGTACCGAGTACCGAGCAGTACCGAGCGGTACCGATAACTGAGAAGTATCAAGCAATACCGAGTAATGAGCGGTACCAAGTTTCGGTACCGAGCCTACGATTAAGAAAACAAAGAATGAAGAAAACGAACCTTCAATGTTCACGTCACCTTCACTGTTCGTGTTATCGAGTCGCTCCGTTGACTAAGGATTCTGTTGGCTTTAGTGCTCGCGTCTTCAAGCCTCTTTATCGACGAAGGATGATACTGTCCGCTTCTATGCTCGCATCGTCGAGCCGCTCCTTCGACTGTAACGAAGAAGACAAACACCTGTGCGGAAACTAAAAACCTAGCTCGCCTAAATGTTTAAGCTGCATAAATGAATAGTTGAGCGGATAGCCGAAATGAATAGGGCAAATTGCGGCTCTATTTTTTTTAATAGGACACGCGTATCCGATACGCGTGTCTGATCAAATTTATATAATATTTTAATTGGACATGGCAAAGTCGTATCTGACACGTATTCGTGCTGTATCGGAGGCGTATCCGTATCCGACACGTGTCTGATACAGCATGCCTCACAAATAGGCGTATACGTGCAACATAGGCACAAAATGATAAGGGGAAGAGTTACATGTGCACAAGTCTCTTAACTAACGTGCACGCTAGCTATTAAAGTCAGGAAACTCATAAGCGCCATGTGAAGATGTCGTACACCCATGAATATCTATCTTTTAAAGAAAACAAAATAAAACACTGTTATGTGTCACGAGTTGTACGAACGCTCATTAAGTTCACACGTTGCGCCAAGTCATTGGAAGAATGCATCACCTACGAGCTCCCTATTGCATAATGCGCATATACCAAAAACATGCAAACACATGATATAAATACATCAAGTGGCATTTATGCATGGTTGAATGCCCCCAATAATATGGGTGCACTGCATAACAAACACACATTGTTAATCATGCAAGCCACTTTGTATATATACCAAGGATCGTGTCATTTTACAAATGCAGGTGCATCATGCAGATGCACTAAGTAAACTTTAAAACCGCATAGCACAAGTGCATTATACAAAGACATGTGTATTTTGTACATATGTCGAGTAAAATACAAATGCATATGCAAATACACAAGTACACAAATAAATATACAAATGATTATGTATATCCTACAAATACATCAGTCAACATGTAAATGCATACCCTTGTCACGCAAATGCATTGTGTCATGCCAACCCTCCAGGTGCATTTTGTTGATCATGTAAATATACATACCAATACACAAGTGTGCATACAAACATGTAAATATAAATGTAACACATATTTACTATTAAACACATAAATACATAATGTGTGCCACTATACAACATGTAAATGTATCGCATGCATACACTACGAAACATATAGATGTAGCAGACCTAAACATCACATAACACAACAATGCATAATGCAATATATACTGAAAAGTATGTACCTACATGGGCATCGACGAGCATAACACATACATGTGACATCCAAGGATGCTGTGCGGGTCAAAAGTGAACTTAGATTCAATTCCAATCCTCTTTCTTGAATAGATTGGAGTTGACATGACCTGAACCACCGAACAAATACACAGTTGTAGCGTCGACCGGAGTATTTTATTTTATATATTCATATTAGGCATTTAAGGTCTATTACAAAAAGTATTCACTACTAAAAATATAAACTCTCGGGATCGTAAATCAATTAGAATAGTTAAATTTTATATGTTTATATTAAGCCTTCAAAGTCTTTTATAAAGAAAATTCACTCATTAAATACACTTTCGGTTCCGATACGTACACGACAACTCCTAAAGTTAGGAGCTTGACCCTATTTCCTGCTTGCAAGCAAACATAGTTAACAAGGTTTAATCGATGAGATGATCATGCTCATAAATTTTCAATGATGATCGTATTGAATGTTTATCTCAACCAGAGGGGAACTCAAATATTTGAAAATGCCTCTGAAATTCTCAGGAAAATTTAAAACTATAAAATCATCAAAACTTTAAATATTTAAACTTGAAATAAAAATACCTAAACACTTAAAGCAAAATACACATCCATCCTCTGTAACTGTTATCGAGGTGGACATGTTTAAAAATCACTTCAGCTCACAAAGAGCAAATGTCTGGTTGATAATATCACTAGGATTCATTCTCAATCCGTCTTTGGCCAATAAAGATATGGCACGTAACCTTTAACCGGTAGTTTCGCCACCAAATGACACCACAGATAAACAGTTATGACCAGCACCCTCCAATGTTTAAAATTGTGTATTCGGGTATTGAGGCGTTTTTCATTCGTGAGGCGAGGCGTAAGCCTCAAGGCCTTTTTGAGGCGTAAGCCTCAAAATCAAAAGATTGCGTAAATATAAAATAATAATTTTTTTATATACTAATGAGTGAATAATATAAAACATAAAAAATATAAGATATGAAGTGAAATCAAAATATCCCAATAATAAGACAACATAAAATATAGTTCAACTCAAAATTATATCTTTCCCAAATCCCAGTATTCTTTTATTCTTTTCATTAACACATAATTCCAATTTCCAAAAATAAATAACAATGACATATCACATAAGAACTCATAAGTCATCAGCACTGTCATTACTAAGGGGTTATTCATTTGAATCATCATTATGATGAACTGTTCTCTCCCTTTCCTCCTCTCCTATAGAGTCCAATGTCGGGCATTTACTTCAAGATTTATGTAAGTTTTGATATATATATAGCGTGAGGCGTAAGCCTCATGCCAGTGAGGCGAGGTGGGCCTCAAGGCGGGCCTTAACCAAGTTGAGGCGCAAGCCTTATAAAAAAAACTCGAGGCGTAAGCATCAAGGCGTTTTTTTGCTGGAATTGTGCAAAGGCGAGCCTCATATTGCGCAATTTTAAACCATGGCACCCTCTGACCGGATGGTTTTGTCGTCGAATGGCACCATTAAATTATGATCATGGCCAGAGCCCGTATGTTTCCCAACAGCGCTAAATCATTGAGTACTAAATTATTAAGATATGATTGATGGGGCACAAAACTCTCTGTTAACTAAGGTGGATTAAAATATATCTCTTTAAACAAACATTCACCGCAAGCCTATAAAGTACCCTTGAACGACGCAACCCATAGTTGTCAATAAAGATCATTCGATCAGGTTGGGTCGACTATCTCCTCTGACTAAATAGACAAGGGACCACGATGGCCCGAGACGACAGAACCATGAGATCATGATCGAGTTCATCATTTTTCCCTCTACCATCCGCATTAAGTGCACGATGATATAATTTTTAATTTTTAAATATCAAATCCTGCTGCTACTATACATTGGATACTATGTATTTGTTTGACGACTAGCCATAATCAAAAGTTCTCTCACGCTATTGGGATGGGTAATTAACTATAAGGGCTTGCGCTTATAGGAAACCTAAACTCAGATCATAAAGTCCGAGCAAAATGAGGGCAAAGTCTCTGGGTAATGTTTTATTTAAAACCCAATATTCCTTCTAAAAATTTACCTCCGAACTTAAACTCGTTAAAACTCTTCTCAACGACCTGGAAAAGAAAGGGGTCGCAGAGAGGACGGGGAGCAAATTTTTAGAGCCCACAATGCAAAAAACCGCCATTGCAACTAATGGGCCAAATTGTATTCCTCTTTCCATGTCATATGCAAACATTGTTGGAGTGTGATGAGGATATTGATACCACTCATTAGGATGGATACAGAAATTCAAAGTAGAAGATAAAGAGGAGATTTCTACTAATGATCAAACAATTGATACCAAGAAGATGGGTGCATGGATTGATCAGTTGAGGACTTCACCTTGTATGGTATAACACCCACTACAAGGTTGTCTTCGCCTGATTAAAATAAAAAATCATGTCTGGCATGGTTGAATACCTATCTAAAGATGAATGGCCATTAGGAGAACATTAGATGCTACAGAAACCGATACATCAAAAGTTCTACCCTATGGGTGATTTTGAGGAACAATGAAAGAACTTCCACAAACTGAGGCAGTGCTAAAGATGATTTGTGCAAGAATACATCATAGAATTTCATCCTCATGAGCTCATATTGGGAATAAATCTTAAGGAGATACAAATATTTATGAACTATAACTTAGGAATTTATTTTTCAAAATGTAAATGAACTCCTTTTCTCAATTGCGGATCTCACCCAAGCAATATGATGCTAATAGCTATTGAGCCCAAGGTCCAAGTTAGAAGGGAGAAGGCTCGAGAATAATCCAAAGAGGGTCTTCTTTCTCTAAAGTAGAGAAGGTAGAGAAGGTAAAGAAGGTCAGTGATGACCCTTCCCCTTTGGTGAATTACGCAGTTAACGTGAGACATCAAGCCACGCTAAACAAAAATGTTAAAATGTTAAAAATTACACAACAACAATAGCATCAAACCTTTATCCCACTACGTGGGGTTGGCTACAGGAGTCTTTTTTCTCCATTGCATCATGTTAAGAGTCAAATTCTCATTTAAATTTAATTAAAAAAGTTCATTTCTAGTATTTTGAGTCAAGTGGACAAAGAGGATCAATTTCTATCTCTGATAACAATGTCAAAGGATCTAGCAATGGGGTCCTTACCCTAAGGATACACATCAAGCAAGAGATGATCAACATCATCATCGACATGAGCAACCAAAAGAATATCATTTTTATTAATCTAGTGCAAAAATTAGGGTTGGGTTAAATTCAAAAGGGGCAAGAGAAAGGATGAATTAGCAATGTTGTTTGCTATTTGCAATCACCAAGAATTACATCGATGGGATGGTATGCAATTTGGTAACATCAGTCAAGTTATATTTTATAAGTTATATACGTGGGCTTCAAAAATTCGCACCTCAACTTCTCAGCATAGAGTTTTAATGGATATGTTTTAGAAGGTAGATTTGATTGAGAACAAGACACTACCTAGATATTTTACCCTTATTTTACGATGACTTAAAATCTAGGTTCAAGTTCCCCTATGATTACCAATTTTGATGACGGGAGAGCACTTTTGATTAAAGCTAGTTATTATATAGGTATATACCTAGCGTGTAATAGCAGTGAATGTAACAATAGGATTTGAAATTTATTACATTGCACTTAAAGCAGATGGTAGGGGGAATGATGACAAACTCGATCAATATCTTATGATTTCATTATCCTCACTTATTATGGTACCTACTCTACTTAGAGGAGGTCTTGGACCCAACCTAATTGATGGATTATTGTCGGTACTCATAAGTTGCTTTGTCCCAGAGTACTTTATAGACATCGGGTGGATGCTTATCTAAGAGGATAAATTCAAGTCAATCTTAACTAACAAAGAGCTTTATACTAAAGTATGTCTTATGATTCATTAATCAAAGATTTTTAACCATTGGGTAACATGCAAGCTATCACATACCAGCACCTAAGTTGAAAATATTTCAAGAACCTAAGTTGAAAGGATTTTTTTTTTTCAAAAATATCCAACACAGAGCCTTCTAAGATCATCAAATAACAATAAATATAAATATCTTCATCATTGTTCATTTCATTTCATCAAAATAATAATTCATAGGAATCCAAGTATAATTTATCTCACACAAACTCAACATGCATATACTAACTAGATTGCCAAAAAATACACTTACATATAAAATGCATGCCTACAATTTGGACTTAAAACCTTATCAACCGGTACTATTCAACCTAGGCCTTGCGCTTTCTTGAAATGGCATGTACGTAAACAATATTGGGTAACACTTGGTCAATAAGCTGCATGATAACCTACTAAAGAATTGATTATCTAAAAAAAATAAATTGTATAATAATTTAAACATTTTATGAACAAAAAATAACAATACAACTAATGTCAACTATAGTTAAATCTCAACCAACAATAAAGATATATCAAAAAGAATGACAAAAATTTGCTTGAACATGTTGCCAAAAGTGAAATCCATAATAAAACATTTCACATTTCTCATTTCATATTTCCCAATGTCTCATAATACCTCCGCTTTCAATTATGCATCCACTTGTATGCACATCCTTTCACTGTTTATACCTCCACTTAATCATAACATGTTTGCTTAAACATATCAATGCACATAGGGACAATTACATAAATCCACAGGCCCTAATACCTCTGCTTATATTCACATGAAATATCAACCATGAATCATCAGCATTTTCATCTTATTTATGCAGGCTCATATATCTCCACTTGTATACATATCAAACATTAACCACTAACTATTAGCATTTTAATCCTCCTTTTTATCACACATATTTCCAAATACATGGGCACAAATATAGCAGAATTTCCAACATGTATAAATAGAGCATAACGTATCACAAAATGAACATAATGCACATAAACATCGATAATAAGTCACTTATACTTCCCGATACATGAGCATAAAGACATCATTCTTTTCATTTTTAAACACACTTCCAGACACATAAGTACAAAAACATCATCCTTTTTCTTTTGCACAAATTTGCATGCATATCAACATAGAATCATTAAAATTTTGACATATATAAATAGTATCATAGAAACACCAATCTTTGTCAGTATTTATAACTAGTAGGTAACATATAATTCCATATTTAAAGATTATTCTAGGGTTTATGGGGATTATGGAATATTTGATTTCTACTGTAGCTTCTTTTCTTTGAGGGCCTCCTAATGGCATCTAGGTGGTTTGGGAGAGTCAATCTACTTCTCTAATTGTAGACCATTGTATCTTGCTTTTGTTTTGAACTATTAATAAAAAAAATCAGCCAACATTCACAATCCCTTGCAATTTTATTCCGATTTCTTGCTGATTTTGTTTCCAAGGCACATCACTTTTTTTGCATTCCACTCTTTAAGACAAGCTAATGCTTCAAGACCAAAAGTTGCAATCAAATACTAAAGACTAGTATTGCTAACATCAATATGAGCCTACAGTCTCTTTTGAAGCTCAATTTCAATCCGAAGTAGATTTGGGTGAACTACAACATAACTTCAACATAATGATTATTTTCTCTTTTTAGCGTCATTTATTTTAAATTTAAATGCTTTCCTTTGATAATATTGCTTCATGCATAACAACTTAGGGAACTTAATATCATAATTGGGAAGTGACTTGTTTACTACCTATTAAATCATCAGCTTTGAGTAGCTAACAATTACCTTGGCCCACTAAAGTTTTATATATATATATATATATACATGAATGCATGTGTATATGGTATGGTACATGTGGGAATGAACAGACAAATGTCTTCAAATGTGTATGATGTATGCTGCATGCTGTATGCATGTAGGTTTGTCCATGTATGCGTGTAATAAAGCTGAGAATTTGATAGTAAATACAAAAAAAATGTATTGTAAATCATTGGCTCAGATTAAAGTCAACCACCCAGGCTTGATTCAAATATAGACAGGACCGACATCTCAACTAGACAAGTTTGTCTGGGGACTAAGAATGGGTAGAAAGGATTCAACCTCAAGATATGGTCGAATAATTAGCAGGCCTACATCTATAGACATGAATACTGTGACCTACCTTATCACCATAGAAGATAAAAACTATTCATTAAATTTTTGCACTTCAGGCAGCAACTGTAGCAATAAAATAAGATAACTTGTTTTGCAGGTTTTGTTTGTGTGAGAGGATTTGACCGTGTTACAAGGGCACCAAAGCCTTTATATGCCAGACTGCACTTCCCAGCAAGCAAAGCACCTAAGAACAGGAAAGCTGCAGAATCAAAGGTGGAAAAATAGAGCAGTAGCTAAGATCTTACTAAGATCTATCAAACATCAATCTGGAAGATGAACTACTGATCAACAAGCAGCAGTGTATTCATGACAAAACATCTACTAAGGAAACTCATCAATAGTCATCCAAATATTGGTCAGGTGGGGTGAAATGAAAGCCACTAATTTTAATCTGTAAAATCCTGTTCATCAAATTAATTTAAATGCTCAGTTTTCTAGCCATTCTTCTTGATGGATAAATCAGCAGAGGTTGGGTCGTTATTTTTATTTTTCAGCAAACATGCTTAAAACTAGGAGAGGAAGATTCAAGCCTACGACAATTTTCATTGCCTTGAGGTATGTAACAAATTTAGCTTACGTTTGTAGATCTTATAGAAGCCGGTCACTTGAGCTATCAACTAGTTGATAGCTAAAATTAGGAGTAAAGTTTTTTCTTTTATTTCAATTATACTTGCATATTATATAGCTAAAAAATATTAAAATAAAATGCAAGTATATATGGGGTATTAGGAAGGATTATTATTTAAGATGGTGTTTTCCCCCTTTATTTCTATTAGATTTAGGAGTTAATGTATAACTTGTATTGTTAATGATAAAGTAAAAATAAAATAATATGGATTTCTAATTCAAACGGATTACACATAATCTTAAATAATAATCCAATGGAATCAATTATTATAATCTTTTAAATTTGATATTTTGTTCACTAAGGGTTGTCGGCTGATTCATTGTACAGTTGTAGTTTGATCTATTTCCTTTTCTTTTGTGTGGTGTATTAGGAGGACAGCTGGGCTGCTTATTTTGTTGGCTTGGCCAGTCAATCCTTTTTCCTGGATAACTTGATTAGGAATTAATGTTTGAATGCATTGTGGATTTGTGGCTGTGCAGCCTTATATTTTGTTATGGTACCCTCGTATTCGATTAGAGCAATAAGAGAATTTTTTTATTCTTAGTTTTCAACACAGAATCAAAGTAGGAGAGGCCGCCTAAAATTCATAGATGGCGAAGCACCACATGGCCAGCATGAAAAAAAGTTGGATGTCTAAAGTCACCTCCAATCCCAATATTTTCTTCACCAATAACATCAGCGGTAATGAAGGTCACATCCTCCAAATCACTGGACACAAACTCAACAATCACAACGTCATCCAATGGTCTCAATCCGTCATGATGTTTGCAAGTGAGAAATGGAAAGAAAATTATCTCACAAAAGCAACGACAACTACAAACGATGATGCCCACGGATTCAAGATCTAGAAAATTTAGAACAACATGATGATGATGATGTCATTGTTAATCAACTCCATGACAAAAAAACTAAGGCTTCGCTTGGGACAGCTTTCTTGCTCCTTCGTAAAATAGTTTTATAGTACAAAAGTTAAAATTTTTGTACTCAAGTTGCTTTAAGAAGCAGTAAAAAAGTCATCCCATCATGTACTACAAAATTACTGGAGAAATATAAGATGGAACAAAAGAGACTTACTCTAACGCCACAAAATAATGACAAACATAGCAGGATTTCAGAGAAATTCTGTAGTAATTTAGCAGTTTTTGTCCAAAACTGTAGGAAAAACATGGAGAAATCACTAGAAATTTAGTAGCGGAAGGAAAGAAATAATCCGATACAATGAATCTTCAATTCAAGAGGAAGATTCAACTCTTCAAATCTCTAGCCAGAGTGTAGAGCCCAAAATCAATACCAAGATCTCAAATTTCAGCTCAAATTTTTGCCCAAATTCAAGATGAAAATCTAACCCTAGCGAGAGAAGATTATTTAAAGAAAAAGGATAATTCATTATTCTCTAAACAGCTCCTAATTTGAATTTTCCTGCTAATCTCAGCCTTCATTAATGTGTGGGTTCCACTCAAGCTGCCGCCGAAACCAGACTTCCGCCCCCCTGCTGCTTCCGCCTCCTGTAGACCTGAACTGGTCTTGACCGGGAGGACTTCAGCCGGCACAAGGGCCGGCCTAACAAAATGCTTGGATCAAAATGACATTTCATGACCTTAGATAAGGTGAAATTTATGCAATAGACTTTAGTTTTCTAAAAAGAAATTGGCAACAACTTGATATTCTTGAAGAATTCAAATGGAAGTGCGCGCAGAGCAGCTAACAATAAAAAAAAAAAAAAGACATAATGGCCCTACATGTTCTTAGTCTTAATAAATATCATGATGAAGTTTGTGGAAAAATACTTAGTAACAAGCCACTTCCTAGCATTCATAAAGCCTTTTTATGATGTCAGAAGAGAAGAAAGTAGGAAAGAAGTAATGTTAGGGTCCCACAATAACACCCTAAACTAAAAAAATCAACTAGTTGCACAAGGTCTTCAGTTCACCAATGAATTTGAACAAAAAAAAGTATGTCATCGAGTGAGAACTGTCTAAAGACTATTTATAGAATACATGCTTTAAAATTCATGAGTAACTAGCTAACTTAAAGCTAACCCAACAATGGGCTTTCCTTTTTATAAGGAAAAATATGAGGTGAATGCTAAGGCTTTTTTTTCGATTGAAGGAAAGTGAAGAAATGGAATGAAATGCAATAATTTGTTGGGTAATTATAAATACACAGTCATTGATTTGAATTATTCTTTGTTTTTTTTTATTTCCTTTAACTCAAATTTCATGCATCCAAACATAGACACTTTTTATGCTTGCAAAAATAACAAAATTGATGAGGCCAGAAATAATAAGCCTGTTAACATTTAAAACAAAGAAAAACACGTCGGATGTTTTTTTTAGACGAGCTTAAACGGTGACGCAGATACCAGTATTAGAGGAATAAAAAGATGCCAGTACCTGATAATTTCGTTTTGAAAGGGAAAACTTAAACTTATTACTAATCTGATTATTATCTACAATAATTTAGAGGAATAAAAAGATCCCAATGTAATAATAGCGGAACTGCAAAGAGAAAAACTTGCCTGAGTTATTTATGATGGAAAGTTCAGTCCAAGGGCCGCTCCTTTTCGCTGGTTTCTTGTAAGATCAAGCTCTGCAAGAAATTACATTAGCTTAACAGCAATTATACTCGAGAAAAAGAACTAGAAGAATTAGGTTTAAGTAATGGTAGGCCAAAATCAGTTGGGAAATGTTTCTCTTTTCATCAGTTGGGAAATGTTTCTCTTTTCATCATTGGCTATCATTCATGCGCTATAATAAAAACTCTTGCAACATAGTTGGGGTGTGAATTTTCAGCACCCACAGAGGTATTCCTATACATCTAAAATTAGATACCCCAAGCATCCTAAACTCTTGCATCTACAACTTCTGTAAGAGTAATTGTAAAGTTGTTGTGAGAAAAATCACATTCTTGAAAGTTGTTGTAAGTATTATAATTTTTTTTGAAAATTATAACTACAAAAATTTAGTATATTTACTTGTAAAAAATAAATTTCCTTCACAAAAATTTTTGAAAAGCAGTAAAAATGTAATATCTAAAAGGAAGATTAACAATGATATGAAAAACAAAATAGTGAAAAAGCTAACTCAAGCAAATCAGATTCATAAGTTGTTCATGTTTGATTAGTATTTCGCTAGATAATAAATGTACATAAAATGAACAAATTTTCAAAATATCAAAAAATTTGAGCTCACTTGTATTTGGCTCGGATAGTAAACAACCTGAAGACACTAGCTTACTTTTGTTCAGTTCATTTACACCCTTAATTCCAATAACTTTAAAAAAAATAAAAACATCAATGATTTTCCGCGATTTACTATCCTCCAAAACCATAAATGCATACTGTGAAGATTTATCAGGTTAGTTTACTCATAGTTCACATGCCGCAGTTAGAACATTTGTTTGACAGAAACTAGCATTAAGCAGTACAGATAAAGACATACAAATTAATGCTTCATTTGGGATGACTTTCTTACTGCTTCTTAAAACAGCTTCTTAGTAAAAAATTAAAAAATTTGTACTAAAAAGCTGCTTTAAGAAGCACTAAGAAAGCCGTTCCAAACGTAGCTTACGTTGAATATGAAAATCTTACAAAAAATTAAAATAAAATAAAAAATTTACCTCTTACTGCATAGGATACTGAAGGTTTAGGCCCTATGTAATGTTTCAGAGACAAAGAGGATCTTGTTATAAAGTGCAACTAATGCATTGCCTGGTTAAAAGCAAAGGAAAGTTTCAATCACTTTTATATTTCAAAATTTTACCATTTTAAGCAATTTCCTACAATACGAGATTATTTTGGTTATTACTCAAAAAACATTGGGCTCAATTCCATAGGCGTAAACAAGGTGAATTTGAGTTTACTCATTTTTTTATTAGCATGGCTCCCAAGTCGAGTTAAAATTTTCAATCATGTTGTCTCGTTTTCTAATGAACTGATTACACTACGATTTTCCGTCAAGTTCAACTCTTTTTCTAATTGAACCAAAACTTAATAGTTTTACAAACAAGAAATATATATATATATATATATACAACCACGAATACATGTCTTCAAACACATGCTTCAAATGCATCTGCATATTTTCAAAACAAAAAAAGCATCTGCATGTACTCACAAATTGGTGAAATTATTCTATGCGGATATGAACGCCGTCCGAAGACAAATTAGAGCGTGTCACATCATCCCTTTGCTATGTATCCGCTATGTATCAGGTGACATAATCAGATTCACCTCCGGATGATCTGGTATCCGTACAGAATAATTTTCCCACAAACAGAGAGAGAGGAGACCTAAACATTATCATTTTAGAAAGATGGGAACTTTTATCTTCACGCATCTTATATCATTTATTAATATCTTTCAATGGTTGAGAATTAAAATACAATTCAATAAATTAAATTTGACTTAGAAATTGAAAAAAGAAGAATCTTCTTAAGTTGATCTAAGCTAAGCTAAGCCAATTTTAAGCAAAATTCAGCCATTTAGTTGGTAAAAAAGATAAGTTGTTATAAACCAAAATAAGCTGATAAAATTATCTTGTTGTATTTTAACTTAAGCTCAATCACTTAACATAAATAATGTCATAAATTATAATTAGGCGTGAATTATCATTGATAAATATTTTTAAACCTTAACTAATTAGGATTATCAAGAATTTTAAATGTATCAGAATTGTTTTGATTAAAAAAAATTATTAATTATAGCTATTTTTTAAATATTATGAGTAATTAAATAATTAATTAATTATCTCATGCTTAAATAATAATTAACAATTATCTTAATTAAAAAAATATTAATCATAGTAAAAATTTTATTATTAGTAATCATTTATTAATTAATTAACACATACTTAATTATCACAATTTCATAGTACTGCAATCGTAATTATCTCTATAAAAATCCTAATCATCACTTAATCTAAATAAAGAAATATGTACTTATTTTGGTTAAATATTGTTTTATTATTTATTTCAATAATTATGAAATTTAAGCTAAGTGTTTTAAACTAGGTTTTCGCAAGCTAGCTTAAGTCAAGAATAGGAGCACAGGCTAAAGGAGCGCTTAAGTCATAAGATAAGCTAACAACAAGAAATGCACATTCAAAGCTTAGGAGCCAATCAAAATAGCCCACAAATCTCAGCCATTCTATAATATATCGTAGAAACAAACATGCGCATAAACACATTTGCCAGATTGACATCACACACGAATGACAGCAATCAGCCTTGACGACTAATTGCGGGGTTGGACTTACAGCCAGGTTCACATAGACATGAGCACCATCTAAACATCGTGAAACAGCCAAATCAGTGGGCCATAATGTTTGATTAGAGGTTGTTAGAATTATGGAATGAATGGTTCAGATGGTTTTCACAGAAGGGTCTGAGGTTCGAAAAATTATTCTTTGCGGAGGCCCAGAACGTTGTCCGGAGACCAATCAGACTGCACCACGTCAGCGGTACCGAGTCATGATACCGAACAATACCGAGCCGCGGTACCTAGCGAAGGGGTGACGTGGTGCATTCTGATTGGTCTGCATATGACATTCAGCATTCAGCGTTCGGCGTCCGCACATAATAATTAATCTTGAGGTTCTGGGACCTTGCAAGGGAAAACCCATTAACGTAGGCAAATATTCTAGAAAGTTGAATATCAATAACATGTTATCAGAACTATCTAATAGGCCTATTGCAGGAGTTTGCTGCTTTTGGCTTTCTTTTTTTTTTGTTGCAGTCGAGTCAAATTATTTCAATATGCACTTTTAAGTTTTTTCTCTTCTTTTTTTAACTCTTAGAAGTTAACTTAAACTAAAACAAAACAGAAACAGGAAATCTGTGAAACCAGAACTCTCAGAAGTCCAAAACCATTATTTAAATAGGAAAATTCTGAATGTTTCATCATTAAAATCTATAGCAATGCTCATGGTAAATTTGGACTCTAAATAGTACTTCTACCAAACCAATGTGCAAAAAAATAACATTAGTAATGTAATGACCAGAAAACTAAAAGAAAAATAACCTTCAGGTCAAACATGCATAATGGCACTTGATACCAATTTTCCTTAATAAAGGCCTGTTAATAATAATAACAATAACAACAACAAGTCTTAATCCCACTACTAATGGTTGACTACATGAATCTTTTTTCTCCATTGTGTCCTATCAACATTCAAATTCTCATTTTTAATACGTTCTAACCAAGTCTTATTAGATCTACCTCTAATTATTTTAACAAAGGTTGTATCTAATATATCTACTATTCTAACAGAGTCGTTGAAAGTTCAACAATTTATGTTACCAAACCCATCTAAGGAGAATCTCTCTAATCTTATCTGTCAATAGAGCTACTCATCTATTCACGTATATATTCATTTTGTATTCTATCTCTAAGTGTAAAGTCACTCATCCACCTGAGCATCCTCCTCTGCAACACTTAACTTAGTTTTATGACTCTCTCATAATGGCTAACATTCTGCACCATAAAGCATTACAGGTCGCATCACCAACCTATAAAATTTTCACTTAAGTTTGAGGAATACTTTTCTATTACACAATAGGCTCGATGCATTCCTCCAGTTCAACCATCCAACTTAAACTCTATTAATAATATCCCCACGTATTTCGCTATTGCTTTGACCAATAGACCCTATATATCTAAATTGTGCACTATTTTTAATAACTACACCACCCAATGCCACAATCTCACTGCTAAATATATTACTACAAAAATTACCCTCCATGTTATAATGAAGGCCTATTAATGATGTTCATAATTAATATTTGGCACGATGTAATCATAAATTTATTTCTTTTTGAACCAGTTTTTTCAATTACCTTCCATGTGGATTAGCTTCGTGCATGCAAAGCTCGTAAGATACATTTGAAGCAAAGTGAAGGGGATAAATATCATTTCTCAACCCTTCACCTATATCACCACCATCATTATATCCCAATTATTTAGATTCCGCTTTATGAATGTTTTTTCCACCTTTTGCTCATGCTAATTATTGCATGATGTGTCAAACAAACTTTGCGCAAATTATTTTGCAATTCTATCCAAATTATCTTTAGTCTACTCATTTTCTTCCTAATCATTCAACAAAAATTAAATTATCTTCTTAATACACCTCTTCATTATAGATGCCCAAACCAAGTAAATCAAGTTTCAAATATCTTATTTTTAATAGATTTAGACTCATTGTGCTTCTAATATAATTATTTCTCAATTCATTTCAACTTTAGGGGCATCCATCTTAGAGTTTTCATTTTGAATGATCAATTTAAGTATTAGTGACTTCTTTATTTTCCTTATCACTCAGATCCATACAACATAGCTAGTGTGATATAACAACAACACAACAACACATCAAACCTTTATCCCACTATATGGGATCGACTACATGAATCCTTTTTTTCTCCATTGTGTCCTTTTAAGAGTCAAATTCTCATTTAAATCTAATAAAGAAATGTGTTAGACCGGTCCAGTGGACGCGGGGCCAGACGCGAAACACGAATTTTTTCGCCTAGGCGGAGGCCGTCGCGAGCTTAGCATTGCGGGAGCCTAATAGGAAGGTTTTTTGGGAGATTAAGAGGGGAATTTGAATGTAGGGACTGTTTAGGGATTTCCTTTTGATTTGTATGCATTAAATAGTTGGTTTTCCTAGGGTTTGGGTATCTTGAATTTGGCTGAAATTTGAGATCTCTTAGATTGAGGTTTCTTTGGGCTCTAGCGGCGTCTAGAGATTTGGGAGGTTTTATTCATCTACTAGTGAAATACAAGCTTTTGTTTGGTTTTCTCTCAGTTTTTCCATCCGTTTTCCTCTAGTTTGGTGCAGATTTCTGCTGTAAACAGCAGAAATCCTACTGTTTGCTCATCCATTTTGCTTGGGATTGCTTGCAAACTCAAGTATTACCTTAGGGTTACTTGTGGACTCAAGTATTTCCTATCAAAATGTCATTGCTAATATTTTCTAACCAAATCTTTTTAAGTCTACCTCTACCTTTCTTAATATAGATCAAATCTAATACATCTACTCTCCTAACAGGGTCATCGGAAGGCCGACGTTTTACATGACCAAACCATCTAAGGCAACTCTCACTAATCTTATCTATCACTAGTACTACAACCTTTTCCCATATATGCTTGTTTCAAATCATGTCGCTAAGAGTAAGTCCACTCATCCACCTGAGCATCCTCATCTCAGCAACACTTAACTTAATATTATGTTTCTCTTTTAATCACCAACATTCTGCTTCATAAAGCATTGCAGGTCTCACCACCATCTAATAAAATTTTCCCTTAAAATTGAGTAGTACTTTTTCATCACACAACAAACCCAAAGCATTCCTCCACTTCAACCATCCAAGTTGAATTCTACTAATAATATCCCCATCTACTTCACCATCACTCTGAACAATAGATCCAAGATATCTAAAACGATTACACTTATTAATGACTTGATCGCTCAAAGTTATAAACCCCCTACTAAATGTATTAGTGAATTACTACTAAACTTACACTCCATACACCAGGGTAAAACCTCTTGCAAATTTCTAGTGAGAACATTCATGACTAAAGCAAAAAAAGATAAGGGCTTAAGGCTAATCCTTGATGTAATCCAATTGAAATAGGAAAATACTTAGTCAAACCACCTTGTGTTTGAACACAAGTAACAGCTATTGCATATATATCCCTAATGATTTGAATATAAGCATTATCATTCCCATTCTTTTCTAGAACTTTTCATAGCACTTATGCTTTCTCTAAATCAATAAATATTATATGTAGATCCTCCTTAGTCTCTCTAAACTTCTCCATCAACCCTCTCAACAAATGAATAGCTTCCATAGTAGACCTACCATGCATGAATCTAAATTGATTTTGAGAAATATTAGTATCACGTTGTAACCTATGCTCCATAACTCTCTCCGAAAGTTTTAAAGTATGACACATCAACTTAATTCCTCTATAATTCGCACAATCTTGTGCATCACTTTTATTCTTAAAAATAAGAATCAACGCACTTATTTTCCACTCATCTATCATCTTTTTACTCTTCAAAATAATATTAAAAAGTTTAGTAAGTAAAAAAATCCTTCATCTCCTAAGCATTTCCACACCTCTATTGGAATATCATCAGGTTCACTAGTTTTTCCACACATCATTTTCTTTAAAGTCTCTCTAGCTTCAATTTTACTAAAATGCGATAAAAATAAAAATCTCTACTTTCATTTGGAGTACTAAGGTAAAGCCAATCGTATTCTCACAATCTTCATTGAAAAGCTGAGCAAAATATCCATCCACCTTTGTTAAATATCACATTCTAAAAAAACAATTTTTGATCTTCATCCTTAATGTACTTCACTTGAACTAAATTATTTTTTATATTTTCTTATACATTTTGATTTCATCACCAACTATTTTTATTATTAAGAGTTTTTTTCTTTTGAAACTCCAAGCATATTCTTTGCAACATTCTTAATATTAGTAGCTACAATAAAATATCAAAATATAATAGAATAAAAACACACATTCAAGTTTTGGGTAAATCCAAATGCTAAATGATAAAATATTGGCAAATAAATGATCAACCAAAAAATACCCACAAAACTCAAAAAGTAATGTTTCACTTTAAACGAGTAGAAAATGAAAACTTAATTGATAGTTCCCATGATGTATGGCTGTTTAACTTTGTACACCTAGACATCACATTATCTTCTAAAAATATTGATTGATAATTGTTAATTTTACACCCGCTAAAATTGTGCATTATATATTCAATCTTTGTTTAATTAATTTTATACTCATATGTCAAAGTATGTTCTCATTATTTTAACTTTTCACTTATTTTAGAAGTTGTCACAACAACGAGGCCTATATCATCCACGAAAAATATAAACTAAGCCATCTCATTTCGAATATCCTTTATAAGCATCACCATAACCAACACAAAATGATGTGACATCAAAGTTGGTCATTTATATAATTCTACTATAATTAAAAACAATGTTTAAAATTGCGTATTCGGGTATTGAGGCGTTTTTCATTCGTGAGGCGAGGCGTAAGCCTCAAGGCGTTTTGAGGCGTAAGCCTCAAAATCAAAAGATTGCGTAAACATAAAATGATAAATTTGTTATATACTAATGAGTGAATAATATAAAATATAAAAAAGCATAAGATATGAAGTGAAATCAAAATATCTCAATAATAAGACAACATGAAATATAGTTTAACTCAAAATTCTATCTTTCTGAAATCATAGTATTCTTTTCATTAACTTATAATTCCGATTTCCAAAAATAAATAGCAATGACATATCACATAAGAACTCATAAATCATCAGCATTGTCATCACTAAGGGGTTCTTCATTTGAATCATCATTATGGTGAACTGCTCTCTCCCCTTCCTCCTCTCCTATAGAGTCCAATGTCGGGCATTTACTTCAAGATTTATGTAAGTTTTAATATATATAGTGTGAGGCGTAAGCCTCATGCCAGTGAGGCGAGGCGGGCCTCAACCAAGTTGAGGCGCAAGCCTCATAAAAAAAACTCGAGACGTAAGCATTGAGGCTTTTTTTACTGGAATTGCGCAAAGGCGGGCCTCAAGGCAAGCCTCATATTGCGCAATTTTAAACCATGATTAAAAACTCTTTGGTAACTCTACAACTACTTTTAACAATAATTAATTTTCTATCATATGTATCTTTTATAAATTTAGCATACCCTCAACACACATTTCTTTCTTAATGCAAGCCAAATCAATTCTCAGGATACTCAATCATATGCTTCTCAAAATTAATAAAATCATATGAAGATCTCTTCTCTAATTCCTATATATTTCTATTAATTCTTAATAGAAACACTGCAACCATGATATAACATCGTTCCATGAAACCACATTAATTTTCTAAAACCAACATATAATTTCTAATTTTAAGTTCCATTACTCGCTCACATAGCCTTTTATGAATATAATTTTCATTTCCACACGATTAAAATAATTTTGAATATAGTTGGCGTTCTTAAGAATGATATCAATATACTTCTTCACTAATCATTTGGCATACTTGTAATCTTCCAATGTCTACTACTCTAAGAATCTCAATAGGAATCTCTAATATGACCTAAAGCTTCTAGCTTCATTTTATTTTATTTTTAATCAATCAATAATATACCTCATTATTTTATTCATTGTGCTCTTCAAATTAACTTTTGTCATAAATTTGATATTTAATAATATCTCAAGATCGCATTTTATTTTTTCTTGGTGTCCTCATCTGATGCAATAAAAAATAGGGAAAACTAATATTGCAAATTAATATACATCTTGCTTTCAAAATAACTTAAACAAACACAACAATAAAACATGACAAAATATCACTTATAATAAAACAGATAATATACTTATAACTTCAAATAAAAAGGACAACCTATAACACAACAACACTTCTAACATACAAGACAACACTTCCTTAGGACAAAAATAAAATACTACGCAAGGACACCTTGCAACTTTTCGTAGATTGAGAAGAAAGATGCAATGGAAGGGTTATCATGGCGAGAAGAAAGAGAAAGATAAACGAGACAAGGTATAAGAGGAGAAAGGTCTAGAAGACTAGCTCACAGGCTAATAAAACCCTCAGGTTTTTGCTTCAAAAATTAGTCCATTTTTCACTCATTGAAACTGTAGAAAACAGCCCCTTAAATAGGGAAAAGGAACCCAAAACACACACAAGGCAGCCGATCAAAATAGCCAACCAAAACAAGGGAAGAAAATGTAGCAATTAAGGCCCAACTGAAGCCCATCTGAACAGCCAGAGAATTGGGAAAGCCAAGGGACAACAAAATGACCCGAACATCCAAGGCCAGGGGAACCGGGAAAGCCAGGGAACAACAACAGGAACCAAATAGCCAAGCCAGGGAATCGAGACAGCCACAGAAACCGAACAGCCACAAAGCAGATAGCATCCGTCCGCCCCCCAACAAACCCAAATCAGCCTAAACACAAAGAGGGAGGGGGGGTGTTCTTACTTACATCAATTCTTCCCTGGGAGAAAGTTCTCATCTCCTGATGAGATCAAATCTGAACCTCCTTTACGCGTCGAATGAGGCACATCCATCTCTTATATTAAAGCCACATACTTTCTTTGAATCATTTTGTTTTCTTAATTAAACTGGACCCGAAGTAGACTCCTTTTCTTCTCGAATCTTTTTGCATACAAATTCATTTTCTCCTGAATTTTGTAAAGCTCGTTCTGGATTGGATCGGTAGAACTTCCTTAGGACAGGACCCATCTGCATGTTGGAATTTTGTCTTCAAGATTAGTTGGCTGATTTTCACTAACTACAAATTTTATTTCATCTCGATTTGGGACCTCGACCGTTGGAATGTCCTTTTTTCGAAAGAAAGAAGACTCAAAAAACCTAAGACTCTGATACCAAATTGATGCAATTAAAAAAAAAAAAAAATGCCAAAACATTTATAGTGTGTGTTTAAAACACAATTTTTTTTTTTATAATTTTTGCACTCTATTAAATTTCCACTTGCGGTACAAGTGAGCTTTTTGGGATCGTCAGGTGTCCATTTTTGTAAACTGATTTCATCAAAAAAAATTTAAATTTAAATAATGTTAGTTTATGAAAT